>NC_031770.1:24903300-25183619 GCF_001522545.3 Parus major
GTCGGGTCACGGTCAGACCCCGGGCTGTCCCCAGGCGGTGTCCCCGCGGCTGGGGACTGGCGTGCCTGAGGTCCCGTGAGGTCCCGTAAGGTCCAGGCTCCTCTCGTCCCGTTGGCATTGCCGCTGCCGCATCCCTGCCGTCCTCCCAAACACAACAGAGCGAGCAGAACACAGCTCCCAAACGAAAGTGCAAAATTACCATACTTTTGAGATACCTACACGGATAGCATTCAGAATTCAGGGAAATTAAAATGGTACGTAGTGTGGTGTCACACTGCGACTTAAAAATTGCTGTCCTCAGGAAAAGGACATAAAATTATCTTGCGTGCTCTAATCTTGTTTGCTGCACGTATTTGACACTGGGAAGCCGAGCAGGCAGCAGTGAGCTGGGAGGGGGCAGCCTGGGCCCTGAAATCGGGGGGTTGTGGGGGCCTGCGGCCGGGGCTGGAGTGGGCAAGCACTGACTGACTGTCACTTCACGGGAATCACCTCATCAATACCTAGGAGGGAGCAGAAAAAGCACTCATAAATCGGATTTTGAAGGAAGTTTTAAATAGCGCAGGCAACAGTTTGTTTGAGCATAGAATTCTGCAAAATGAGTCAAGTGGAAAATAAAGTTACTAGTGTTTGGAGGTGAGTAAGGGCCTTGGCCAGAAACAAACCTGAGAATGACTTCCTTGATTCCTACACAGATCCACTTTGTGTCTCATCATTTCCCTTCTCCAGTCCAATCCTTACGGCACCGAAAATATTTATAAGTTCTGAGTTTGGGTGGAAAGATGGAAGAAAGGGACTTGAAATTCAGGGGGTATGGTCCAAATGCATTTAGGACAGTAAACACTTTAAGATGGTGAAGGGAGTCCACTATTGTACTGCACGGATCCATGCCTGTTGAAACAGAAGACCTTTCCAAACTTTCTCCAGCAGAGAAAGGACATCCAGAACATAGGGACAGAACATGAAGCGTTTAGTTAAGGTACTGCATCTTGTTAAAAACAGAGGAAAACACTGACTGTGATAAGAAATATGTAAAACTTTTTTAACACTCTTCAAAAAGGTAGAGCATTGTTCCCTCCCCCCTGAAATATATTTTGATGATTTCCAAGCAGACAGCAAAGAAAAGGAAATTATATCAATCCCTTTGAGGAGAATGTGACATTCTGACTTCTTGAAGCCTAGAAAGAGGTTTATAAACTTAAAATATGAAAAAGACAAATTTAATCTTTCCAGACTTGTCAAACTTGTCTCAATTAATTTTTGATGACATAATTAGAACTTAAGGCTTTAATGTGCACTTTTTTAGTTTACTTTTCAAAAGATTTTACTTTTTAAGACTCAGGGGAAATGGAGGGCTTTGCGGTGGGAACTGGAGCAGGAAGAAGGGGCGGACTCTGTGTAGGTTTGAGTGCTGATTCAGAGTACTCTATTAAGCCAAGAGAAGATGAACTCATTTTTATCCTCCCTTGGGGAATCAGACAAGAAACAGGAAGTCATTGATTCTAAGTAAGATCATTCACTCTGCAATTGTAAACAGTGTATAATGTGCCTGTAAATATTTCCAGAGCCCATTGGCTTGTCGGAAAACACAAAGTAAATTATTACAATCTCTAGAAAATAACCCACAATAAAAAGAGTAATTTTCAACCTTTTTATACATAATGTTTATGCAATGGAATATTAATGAGTTTGGACATTGAGAAACTACTTGGCTGGACACATTGTTCACTGCCAAAAATCCATCTACTCAAATGTTTCGTCTGTTGAAAGACAAACATTTTTACCTCCACCCTGTAATACTGCGTCCTAACAAAAAGCAAAAACTCTTTCATAACTTCACCCATTTGTGTTTTCACTGCCAAAAACACTGAAATATCCCACTGTTAACCAGATGTTGGCCTCATCCATTTCTGTCTTATGTAGCTGTAATTAGTTAAAAAGGAAAAACCTAAAATATCCTAAGTAGTCTAATAATATGTTGCCACTCCTCATTACTTGGGAGAACAGAATCCAGATAAATCTGCAGCCAAAACTACTTCTTCCCTCCAAAATAGGAGAAGCTGCTGCTTGACAGTGTCACCTTCCCCCCTTGAACAGAGGGATTCTGGACAAGAAGAGATGAGCATGGATTAGGGGACAGGACAACAGTGAGCAGCTTGCTTCCCTGACAGTCCAGGAAATTTCCTCCTAAGCTTGAAAGGAGAATGGCAAAAGACACCAGAAGTGTCTTGGTCACCTAGGAGAGCTGCAGTTGAAATGCTTGTGTTTAGAATGTGGGTGTTGTAGGATCAGCTTAGAAAACTATTTTAATAATGTACTTAAATCCTAGTGATTCCATGGGGATTCCTGAGTGGGAAATTCCTGAAAAAGGATAGTTGTAACCTCTGGCTTAGCAGCTTGAATCCCAGCCTGCAGGACCAAAGGAAAAAAAGAGGGAAAAATGAAGCAGTTATTTTCAGACAAGTGATTGTGGTGGAAAGTCAAGTTACAATTACAAGTTACAAGTTACAAAAGTTAGAAATGTCAGTTTTTCTTTCCTAGTTTTCATTCTAAATAAAGGTAGGGAAAGAACAAAACAAGGAATTTCGGGAATAAGAAAGGAAAGATTTTGAGCCAGAGTTTTTCACCTGTTTAGTTAAAATGAACCTGAGAGTCACATGAGGCATGAGAATTTAGAAGATAAATAGAAAATATTACAGTAGCAAAGCAAAGTGAAGGACTTTTTGGAATCTGGCTTTGATCTGTCTTTGAATGAGTTTGATCTGTCTTGTGGTGCTTTTCCTTTTTTCTTCCTGTTGTCAAAAACAATAGAGAAGATAAACTCATAGGTCTTTTGTCTCCAGCTGAGGGGTTTCAAGTGGGGCTGCCTTTTCTGATGCAGGGAGGAAGGGAAATGCTTCAAGCTGGAGCACTGGCTTCTGGAGGCTTGCAATAGTCATGGGAAAGGGGGCTGCCCATGGTGTCACTTTTTCATCTATGCTGTGTCAGGACTTGCAGTGTGGAGATCTGTATTAGCCATAATCTTCCTGTATCAGCCTCCTGCATCACACTGAAAACAATGGCTACTTGCCTTTCCTTATCAGTGTCCCACTGTTCAGGTGACAAACATGCAATATAACCTTATGGCTTGTAGTTTTTGTCTTTGTTGTGATCTTCCAGCAGCCCTCCACTGAATGGTGTTTTTCATATGTTTATTATTTTTGAGATAAATTGGATAACTTAGGAGCTATTCAGGCTTTATTTCCAAAGCCAAACCTAACTGTCCAGAACCCTGCAAAGGCCAGGCCTTTACTTAGCCAGGGAACTTGGACTGAATGGTTACATTCAGCCATCCACTTACTCTATTAAACTGTCTACAAGTACTTGGAATACAACAGAGCCCAGTCCTTCTGCTTACACACAGATGATTTTCTTGGCTTCTCAGACTAAAAACATGACGAGCCAGCACTCATCCTGAATAATTTTTCCAGAAATGCTTGTCCAGAAGGGCACTGAGGCTAGTTTCCAGAAGGCATGAACAGTTAAATATGGATAAGAAAACAGATTTGAGACTGAAACATGCCTGAACCAGGATGTCCTGAAATCTGCAACAGCTAACATGGAAAGATTGTTTTTCATGTGAGGGGTCCATTAGAGACCATTTGCTCACCCATCTTTATATTTGGAATCAGAAACTTCCCCTTCCATCTCTTTAAGGATATTGAATTTTAAAGGCAATTTGATAAAGCAGAATTTTAAAAGACTTTTAAGAAAGTGATATGCAAAACATTAATCTTGCATAAAACCAAGTATGCTGCTAAGTCCCAGGCAGTTACACCTATGTAAGGCATTTTGCTAAGCAAAAGCTCAGTTCCCAGCAAGACTCTCCTGAGTAAGAAAGGATATTTGCAGTAACTAGAGGTTAAAATGTGAGATGTGTCTCTGCTTATCAAGGAAAAATAACTGCAGCCACAGGATAATCAAAGAAATTAAAATACAATAAACCTAAATATTATTAACACAGATTTCAGAATTTGATAGTTATAATAAGGGCCTCAGAAAAATAAAACGTTTTTTGAAACTACTTTTATGAAATTTGGAGGCATTCTTGAGATTTATATAAAACAGTATGCACATGAAAATAAAGTCAGACATTAAATTCAGACTGAATTTGTCATGGGGATTTTTTCCCTTTCTTTTTCCAGCATAAATATGTCTGAACTTTCAGAGCCAGAAGGTACTGTAAACTGGAAGGAAAGATGTTTAACTTTGGAGTCACAGTTAATGAAATTTCGTCTCCAGGCAAGCAAGATCAGAGAACTGTTAGCAGAAAAGGTAGGTCACACTGAATGAATTTCAATGATGTATAAATTATTTTATTTTATTATGGGGGTCGATCACAAGTCATGGTTTGAGATTGCAGGTACTGAGATTTTTTTCAGAAGGCAAAAAATAGCCTTTTACAACAAAATATATGGAAACCATGTATATTTTAATGCTGTGAAAGAATTTTACACATTAGAATTGCCAGTAAGAAATGTTCATTTTCAAGTAAGAGCACACTGGCATCTCTCCTGTAGAAAAACGTATGTATCCAATAATCACTTTTAGAACATTGAAGTTAATATTTAACACATTTATTAAGTATTTGAGATGTGATTTAAGACACAGAAATCATCGTGGAGGAAATCCAGAAGTATTACTTTCCCCAGTACTCTTTAATAAATCATATAATTTACCAGATTTCATTTTCTTATAAAAAGACATCTCCAACTATGGCTCATCATCTGAGTCTCTGGATCCAGAAAGTTGAAAAATATTGTATCATTTAATTTGAAAAATATTGTTTAAAGATTTACTCTATTTTTCAATAGAGAAACATTTCACTTGGTGTATTCAAATATGTATATCCCAACAGTCAATTGTAATTGAGCCCATATCTGAAATATAAAACCTCCACTATTTTGTTTACCTGGTAATATTTTGACAGAACAAGACAATTAAAAGAGTACAAGAGACAAAAGATCTTAGAGATTTATTGGAACTATGTCATCATTAAGACTCACTTCAGTGAACTTCTAATTAAAATGTTTTATTTTAGTAGCTCTTCTATGAACTAAATTTTCCATCAGTTGCTCCCCCTAAAGAAAAATAACATTCAGATAACTCGATAGTATGTAAGCAAAAATACCTTTATTTTTTACATGCAAGTTAATGGTTCTATTTTGTGGATTTATCTATTCTCCCTTTGAAGCCATAAATACATTTGATCTCCACATTTAGTCCTCTGTGAATTATTCCCACTTTACTGTGTTTTGGTGGGGCAATAGCTAAATAGTATTAAAGCAGGAAGAAACAGATATATTTGTATTTACAAAAAGCTCTGGATGATGTACAGAGTTTCAGATATGTTCCAGTCCTTTGCTAGTAATACTTAACATTGTCTTCTTTGACAGCTAAACTAAAGTTAACAATTGAGTATGTTTCCTATGAAGATACCTATCTTAATTCCAGTATCTTACTCAAAGCCCTTTAGATACCTATGTGTCATTTATTATTTTATTGACTGTCCACTAAATCTTTTAAGGACCTACATGTAAATCTTGCTTGTCAGAAAGCTTCTCTTATCCTGAATAACAAAATACCACCAAGAACTTTGTCACTTTACTGCTCAGTGTCCATTACCAAATGTCTTCCTTGAACAGCAATGAGCCCTCAAGAGATCTCTGCAGATCTCTCCTGACAGCTGCTGGTCACTGTAGGAGGTTACCAATAATGTACTATTTTTATTGAGCTCTTTTTGTAATTCATGGAGGGACATTCCCTCTTACCCCATGGCTTTTTATTTCCTTGAAACTCTTTGCACAATTCAAATAATTATAATAACCAGACCCTCCCTATCTTCAGCCTTGATGATCCCTCAAAACTTCATTAGCTTTGTAAGCAAACACCTCTCTTTTTAAGGAACACTGTAACTCTTCATGACCTATTATACTTATCCACATGCACCCTAATTTTGCTGTTGCATTTTCTACTAATTTGATTACTACAGACATCAATAGTTGATTTAACTATGTCATGCAGTTCTTGACTGAATAAAATTTGGCAATTTATTACTATTCATTTTATCTGTTTTATTTGTCCTATGGAGGCACCAAACCTCAGTTTGAGGTGGAAAAAATGGAATAGAAAAATTTAGTATTTTCTATATTAGACTTCTGTTCATTAAATAGGCATGTAAACTTACAGCAGTAAAGAATAACTTCTGATAAAAAAACTTTTTCAGTAAAACCAAATTCCGCTGAAATAGTATTTTTAGTTAGTGCTCCAAATAATTCTACTTTGTCATAACTAAAAATATTGGTGTTAGAAAGCAGTGTAGTTGAAAACTCTTAATTTTTTTCCTAATCCTGCAATTTTAATGTGTGGCAAACTCTTATTGAAGAAATTTTGCAGAATATTAGTTTTGGGAAGCAGAGCTAACTGTGCAAAAGCCATCCTTTGAAATTTCATTTAAGAATAAAAAAAAAAAAAGTTGAAGAAGGAAAACTACCTGTGCTTTTCATTGTAGTTAGCAAGGCTCAGAGATGAGCAAGTTATTATCATCAGTCTTGGCAGAGAATATCCATGCAAGAGTACAGTCCTGGCTGCTGTAACACTCAGCAGATCACTGGATGCTTAAACAGTCTGAGCTGTTAGATCAGGGATATCTGTTCTGTCTCTTTACCCCATCTGGATCACTGCATTTCGGGATGGTCAGTGGCTAAACACTGAACATGACTTCCCTGGCAACCTTCTAGCAGCCATTGCTACCAAGTTTTATACGACTGCTGCTGAGTGAAGTTTTGGCAAAAAGTTAAGATTCATGAACAGCACTTCACAAAACTATATAAGTTTTAAAAAAAATTTTAGAAATTCAAAATGCTTGCTACTTGACTTTTCACTTTGTTCATTTACAGTTTGCATTTACAGGGTCTTAACTGATAGAAATACCCTCTTAAATTCATAGCAATTTATGTATAATAATAAAATTTCAAATAGCGACATAAAAACCCCAAACAAACAGAATAAGATGGATAAAACCACAAGTCTTCAGCACTGTGCTCAAAATAAAGTACTAAAAGGCAAATTACTCTCTCATCTGTGAGAAATCCGACTCTGAAATAGATAAAAATACTTCAGAACTTGTTATGTTACTGCCCTCTTATTTTAGTTTGCCTTACCTTTCTCAGCAATTTTAGAAAAAAACAAGTGATTACAGGATTACATGTGAGAAACATTTTCTGTTGAAGACCACAGGTCCAACAAGTATTCAGCTGGGATAATTTGACATAATACTCTCCAGAGCAGAGCATTAGCAGACTTCATGAAAAATGATCCTTCTCCTCACTGTGCCACTTTGACTTTTTAATATGGATCTTTCACTCAGAAACTGGAATTCAGCTGGGACATGTATCAAAGTTTGGTCACAGCTTAATAAAAATTTATCCTATTCATCTGCAAATCTAGCAATTTGGTACAATTTAAAAGCAACCATTTTCAAAGTGGGCAATAAAGTCGTTGGATGTATTTCTGAGTTGGTTTCATTTGCCAATAACCCAGTAGTTATTTTTGCACGTTTTAATTTTTGAAATTATACAGACAGTTCTCAGTATTGGTTAAAGGAAAGATACAGTCACACTGGTTAGAAATTGAACTGCATGGAATTCTTACTCAAAAATATATTTGGGAAAATAGTAAACTGAGTAAAGAAGACCCAATTGGCCAGTAGGTGATGGTCATCCTGATACTAATGACAAAAGCATAATTTAGCTGATTATCAGGCTTCATAAGTACTTTTGGGATTTGTTACTTGATATAGAACAAAACACATTGTCAAAGCTCAGAAATAATTCTCACTCTTACTTTGATTAGCACAGGCCTTTATTTGTGGTTTTGTTTACAATCATCTCTATGCTATGAAATGTGTACTGAAACATTGAACAATAGCAGCAGACACTGTTCCACTTCAAAACAGCAACAAAATCACAGCACTGTGGTGTGACAGACATAAAACCCTGTGGGTATTATACTATGTAATTGTTATAGAAAACAGAGTAAGAATGATACTGTGACAAAAACAGGGAGTCTGTACAGGAAGATAAGAGAAACAGATTGGTGGTAATTCTCCAACTCTTCTCTTTTGCCTGTGTTTGAGAGGTATCTCTTCAAGATGGTATCTCTTCAATACAGTATTCAAGACAGGAAAGGAGTTTACATCCTACTATCCCCGTGTGAATGACTTGCCAGAAACTGCCATTGGGTTCTTCCCTTTATACTTGTTGTATAACTTAGTCTAGAATCAGATTTAAATAAGGGATGTCTTGAATCTAGCCATTTCCAATATTTGTGTATGATCTGTGTGAGCCCATAAATGTAATCAGGCTTCAATTAATCATTGAAGTACACTAGAAATCAAATACCTTTGCAGAGTTATTTTATTTAATAATGCCCCTGCAAATGAATGAAGAGTTACCATGAAAAGTCTTCAGTATATTATTCTAACAGATGTGTTGTGATTCAGAAAAACAAACTATTTACTGTATAAACTGTAAACTATATACTGTATGTGTCCTGTAAGTTTAGGAAGTAGTCTTCCTTGAAACTCAGTTGAGGAGTTTGAGAAATTTGCATTGTAAATGTGTTGCAGCAGTGCAGCTACCAGAGCTTAAATTTTTTACTGAACTTGAGGAGAAGGGAGAGAAGCAAGGGAATATACAGCTTAATATATAACTTAATCTGTTAATAATAACTTAATAATAACCTAATCTATTCCCTGATGTTTATTTGGTTTTAATATTTTTTCATTTTGTGAAGAAAAGAGTCTATATTTATAAATCTAATGTGCAAAGAAAGACCTTTTGGAGTTTTAAGCAGAAGCTGCTGCTGTAAGTGGGAGAGGTCTTTACAGGAATTTAAGGAATGATATTAGAAAGTATCCTAGTATGCCAAATTTAGGATGGCTGTGAAACTGAGCTTTAAGCAGAACCCTGTATTTTAATGCAGCTTGAGTCTTATATATGTGAAGGGTTTACAAAAAAACCCTTTTGTTGAGTAAAAGATTACTATTTCTTCTGCAAGTTTAGCTTCCAGCTAGCATTTCAAGTCACAGGAGAAGTTGGTGACCTTCCTTCTTTTCATAGTAAGTGCACTTTTCACCTTGAATACGCATGCAACATAAGCTATAAAGTTGATGTTCTTCCTACCACTAAAAAATCATTTTAGTAGGGGAACTACATAGCTGTGTTGAATTCCCACTTGGGCAGCCCCCACTGAATTTCATCAGACCCCGTAAGGACTGAATGTGGCACTAACACAAATGCTGCATAATGGGCTGTCCAGTATACTCAGCCTTCCTATAAATGTCTCCAGGTTTGTTTCCTGCAGGGTTGAGGGTCATTATGTTATGCTTTAAGTGGTTTTCAACAAACATAAAAGATTATGAGAGAGAATTCTTTTCAGATCTTCACTGTTTTAACCTTCCACTTGGATATTCCCTGTATACATGCTCAGCTGGCAACAAGTGTGTACATCACAAATGTAATACTATTTATACTTTCTGAACAGATTATGAAAATTGGATGATAATAAATTTTTAGGCTAAATACTATTTTCAGTATATTCCAAAGAATAACACATTTTGGACTTTGTCTTACAAACCAACAGCTAAATCCATGTTCCACTGTATTTTTATTCCTTTCACAGTCCTATTTATGGTATGTCATTTGACATTTGAAAATGAAGCAGATGCAGTCCACTTTGTTACCACTGGCATGGCAATTTCATGTTTAATGTTTTTGGAGGGAAAGTCAGAAACACATGGACTTACTCAGTGATTGCCAATACAAAAATTGTAAAAAAGCACAATGAGTACTTCCATTTGCAATCAAAGGATTATGAAGGGTAAAGGGGAGCAGAATATAATTGTACAAAATTATTCAGATGAAGGTTATTTTTCAGTATTTAGGTGTCCTTAAAAATCTTGTCATCATGGAAAATAATTCAGTTGCAATTAGAAAGGTACAAATAGGAGAAAGTAAGGAGAATTAAGGAGAATGAAAGTTTATATGAATAGAATAATAAGTTTGTTTACTCCTTTTTAATGCCTACACGTGTTTCTTATAGTTTCATTTTTATCCTTTGTCAATTATTAAGTTTATGCTATGCCTCTTTAAAATGTTGGAGCTTTTTTTGGTTTTGTTGTTCTTGTACATCTCAAAACTATATTCTTTCTAAGGAGGCTGAAAATGAAAAAAAAAACACAAAAGGAGAACTCAGGAAGCAATAAATTAGTTGTTCCTGTAGAGGCATGGCTGGGTAATGGCATGAAGAGCACAGCCTTTGCTGTGAGGCCAGAGAATTAATATCCACTCTGTGGTGGTATTCCTTTCTGTTCTAGTCCACCTGAGATGGGGAAGTTGGTGGAAGTTGTGGAAACTGATAATGGATCCTTAGCCAATCTAATACTTGTTTAGCATTTCACTTATAAGAGCGACAAATTTTTTTTCTCCATTTTTGATGATGAAAACTCTTTGCTCATTTAATTTTCATTCCCTGGGAGTGTACTTTCTTGTTTTAAATACCTGTTGTCTGGTCTTTAAAGTGCAACATGCTGCCTTACATATATTTCTGGAATCTCTTGCTCCTTGACCACGGGTTTCCAAAGTGTCTTACACACTTCAATGTCATGAATAAATTAAGTTTCAGTCAAGTTTTCTTTTTTTAAAATGTGGGCCATGATTGGCACCTTTTTTTCTCAAGCCATCACTTCTCAGGCTGTGGCGTGTCCTGTTTCAGGTTGTGACCCTAATCATGTTGTGGCCCTAATCAGAAGCCACAATTCAGTGAGACACAGATAGCAGAATTTCCACAATTGTAGTACAGGGATCAGCACAAAACAAAGCAGATGAACAACCAGTTCTTGATATATGTTTGTCTTTTTCATGTTAAGCACTGTATGAGATTTCTTTTTCCTTGCCTGCCAGAGTGCTTTGGTACCTTCTTCCCTCTCACTGAACAGTATCTTCAGTCCTTTCAAGATTTTGAATGCTATGATACTGTCTGTGCTAAGAGTAGCAATCTGCCTAATTTATGTTTGATTGTGTCTTTGCAATTTAACTGTCAAGACAAGATCTGAGTTGGGAAAGATGACTGCCAGAAAGAGGGAATTTCCAAGATGGAAAGAGCGTTTCATGAGGCTTAGGAAAGTTCTGTGGCTGAAATTGGGAAAAGTAGTTAGTGAGCCAGCATTACATGTTACTCAGTTGTCCACTACACTGCCTCCTCAAATCCCACCACTGAATTTACATTCTTTATATCTGTATGTTTGCTGGCAGCTGTTCTAGACTACCAGTTCTGGAGGAGTTCCCTCTCTGGGCTTTTCTGTTCTATATTTTTAAGTTATATAGTTTCCTAAAGAAATCATTGGTTTTTTACTACAATGACCTCAACTGAGATGTGAAAAATTGTTTTTTCATATGTACTTTCCGCTCATTTGATGACCACTAGACAACCTTTTGAGCTAAATAATTCTTAAAATGATGTTTAAGTATTGAAAGGAACTTGAAAGAAGTAAAATAACTTTGTAGAAAACTGGTCTCATCAAGAAAAGCAATAGAAATTTTGAGCCTTTTTTTTTTTTAACTTTGGAAACTAATAATAGAGACTGATAATTTTTGGAGGTTTTGTTTTGTTCTAAGGAAAGGCTTTGTTCTAAGCACAGTTCATAACAAGGAATGAGCTGAATTGCTAAAAAGGAAAAGTAAGAGAGGATTGCATTTAAGAAATGACTTTTGCCTACCTAGGAGAGCAGTGCCAGCAGTTGCTGTAGTTAGAAGTGAACAGGTTTGTGATTCTGCACATGCAAATTGTAGAACTGCTGTCATCTGGAAAAGTTGGTGTACATCTGTTTGTGGTGTGTGCACGTGTGTGTGCACACATAGATGTAACTTTGACGTCAAAGAATCAAATTGTTTTTACACTTCATACATTTGTGTGACAGACAGAAAGGAATTAGTTAGATGGCAGATTGGCAGAAGAATGGTTGACAGTGCTTTGTTCATGAGAAGAATTGTAGCCTTTTACCTGTTAATTGGTATTAAAAATGAAGAAGATGGGAGAAGACAAACCATGGGCGAGTGCTGGGAAGTGGCAGCTTACAAACTGCCAGGTTGTGAGCCTAAGTTGTGTTGCAGTAATTATAACCTAGGCAAGCATTCAGCCGAGATCTGAGGGAAATACAAGGCTTTCTGAATTTAAGCCAGGTGACTAATTTTTTATCTGATTTCTTTTTTTTCATGTAGGAAATAATAACAGACCTTAAAATTTCATCTGCAATACAAGCTTGGTCTGTAAGTAGCCTAAGGATCATTTGAGCCCCATAAGACATAGCCTTTAGCATTAGCCCTTTTGGGGAGATCTGTGACAAAAATAAATTAATTTCAGAAAGCAATTCTTCATTTTGAGGACTAAAAAATGGAGTAATATTTTTATAGGTTTCATTCTAGGGAAGAGCTATTGTGCCAAAATACGAATTTTTCACTGAAGGCATATTTAATTTTATAAATACAGGTGGGTCTGAAGTATCACTTCCAAGATTATATAATGAAACACATTTCTACTAATAAGTTAAATGGAAAGGCGTTCTATTACAGATAAGTCTCTCTAAGAATTGTATTCCCTTTGGGATAAAAAAATCAGCCAATAAAGAACAAAATATTTCTTTCCCAAGGCATGTGCACACATGAATGTGCTCATTCTTTCTTTACAAATTATCTTCTTGTTTATCTTTCCTATAAAATGTTAGTATATTTATTTTACATCTGTTCTCTTTAGGTGTTTTGTCTATATGGCTTAATTAGTCAGGTCATATTTGAAAGTTTGTTGTAGCTTATAAAGATCTACCACTTCCCTTACAGAGGAATAGGAGAGAAATATATAGGAGAGAAATGTCAAGGCAGAAGGAATAATGTTAGAAAACATGGGTGGAACATATCTAGTCAGCTTTTCAATAAATGAGTTACAGAATTAGGAGGAATATTACTGTATTTTCCTAAGCTAAGCCATTAGAGGAGAGAACTTTTTGTAAAAAGAGTAAGTCATGCTTCTAGAACAGTTTTACTGCAAAGCATATGATTTGGCACAGCATACTGTAAAACATGAAAACTGGTTGTCATAAAAGCCATTGAGAAGCAGCTTCCTTGCTTTTAAGAAGTACTAACTTTTCTTCTGTAAATTCAGAGATTTGTTGAAATATTTGGGGCTAAACATAGGAATATAGAATCAAAGGGAAAATCTTGGTCAGATGTAGAGCTGTGGAATAGCTGGCAGGCATATTCTCCAAACAATTTATAAACTTAGCAAGTATCACACACACACACATTAGAAACCACCAGATCTTTTGTCTTTGTAGCTTCTATTAGAAGGCAGTTCTAAAATCTTTTTTTGTCAATGTGAAAAAATTAGTATCTTCTAGTTGCCAGCTTGTGTGTATTCATCACCTGTTTGTATCTACTACCTTTGAAAGACAGTTGTAGGTGTGTTTGTCCCTCAATTGCTTCTCCTATTTCTTTATTTATAGAAGCAACCATATACTCATGTCTCTGGTTTTGGTAAGTCCTATGTGGTATGAGGACCAGTAGTTCACTATATCTAAAACTAGACAGATTCACTGCTTTTTTTTTGCTTTTTTTTTTTTTTTTTTATGTGGAACACTCTTTTTCAGCCACAGATGGTTTAGGCTTTTTTCAGATGATGAAGATTTGAAAAACGGGAAAAATGGAAGTGCAAGGAAAACAACAGACTCTAAACATATTCTCAAATCACTGGAAGTTCTGCATTTCTAAACATATAATTCTCAAATCACTGGAAATTCTGCATTTCATCAACAAACTATTAGATACATTAGGTTTTAACTCATTTTTCCTTTTTAAAAACTTTGACCTATTATCAACATGTTTTGAAAGGCATACAGAGAAGTGATGCTTTTCTTTTTGTTCATAATTGGTTGTATTTTTTCCTATATGTATTTCAAAAAGATTTCCAAAAAGTCTATGTGATACAACCATGTTGTTTATAATACTAAAAACTAGGAGACACTGTATGATGCACTGATTATAATGTAAATTTCAAACATGAATGGGATAAATTATGTTGAATTTTGATTTGGATAAAAAGTAGGAGTTTGTTCCTATACATAACAAACATTTTTTGTTTGATTTCAAAAAGAAACTAATTACAGTAATTTTAATTTTTAAAATAAAATGTTCCCTTTAAAATTATTAAATATCTATTTCAAGTAACAGGAAAGATATCATTTTAATGCTGTAATTTCTCTGTAATACACACTACTAATAATGACCTCTATATATATGTATAGAAATTAAAGTATATATATGTATGCATACAAAAGGCATATTTTTTAAATTTGTGAGTGATGACTTTTGAGTTTGTACCCTTTGCTGATTTCATGTAATATGTGTTTACTCAAATGAAAATTTCTTTACTTGCACAAAAATATATATGTTCAACATTTCTGAATACAGCCAAGAAACTTCCATGTGACCCTTGAAATGGAATCATTTTATTATTTGCCTTTCTACTGTAAAAAACTCCCAGTGACTGTGTGTTGTACTTCAATGTCCAGACCTCCAAGACAGTACACCTCTGTTTTTATTACTGCCATGTTTCTTCAAAGCATTCACTATTTAGTCACATGTGGCATTTCTTTGTTCATTGTTTGAACAAAAATAGCTCAATTTGATGAGTGTCAGACGTGGAGTAGTTATTTCCTTACTAAGTTTAATACCAAATCTGTTTCTAACAATAGAAACTGTTTTCTATAATTCAGTAATTGATGCAGCATGCACTAATCTGTTTTCTGGAAACCGTAAGAGGATTTTTCACTTAAAGACAGAAGGAGAAAGTGCAGGTTAAAGTAGCATCTGTTCTTCTGTACCTGTGTTCTTTAGTCAATATGCATCTATTTTTTGTATATTTAAGACTGTAAAATAAAAATCAGTATAGATTATGACAGGATGTCTCTGAATTCTTACTGAGTTTGTACAAATCCAATGTGCGTGACAAAAACATTGTCAATTCCTTACAAGAGGTTTGTTGAACTGGGGCATTATTTCAAGTTACCTTATTTAGGACATGATAGAAAATAAAGCTTAAATATATACCACATGCCAAATGCTCTCAATAACATGATGGCCCTCCATGTTTCTCCTGGAAAGGCAATTATATGTCAGTTGATCCTTTACAGACTGTAAATGATTCGAGCAATGCCTCACCTAACAGCTGATACAAAACATTTTGATCCAATGATGCTGGCAGTTTGCTGAGGTGTATACAGAAAGAAGTTGGTGGGACAGAGGTCTGGTTCAACAGAACTTTCTTTTATTCAAATGATGTTCTTTATAAAGTCAGAGTTGGTCGTCAGTATTCAGGATGCTGCCACAGGTGAGAGTTCTTCTGCATTTAACATTTGCCTCTGAGCATAGGTATGGCTGTCATTGCCTGACACATCCATCCACAAGTTAAGGATTCTTTAAAAAATTTTTATTTGAAGATCTTAAGCTGTTGATGCATGGTCTGAAATGGCCTTCACAGTCTTTGGGTAAAGAGGATTTAGGGCTGCATTTTATTCTTAAGCATGGCTTGATGGAAACCATTAGTTATTCAACCAGTCTCATGTTTCCTTCTCTCAGTGCTGTGGTCACTGTTGAGAAACTTGTCACTGACTTAAGAAGAAGGTTTAAGGTTAGGTTTTGTTTGGGAAGAAAAATTCTTCCCGTAGAAATTGGTCCAATCTTTTGCCCAACAAGTTTGGTAGCCTTAAGAGTATTCTAAGGTAGTCATTTCTTCTTTTTAACTTCACAGGCTTATAAACAAGCAAAGTAGTCAGAGTACAGATGTAAATCTAGTTTTTCAGGCAAAACCATTTGGTGATTATTTATGCAAATGGAAAAACTGTATTTTTTAAGTTTCATTATTGTTACAGTAGACCCTGTAAAGCAAACCTATATAAACTCTAAATAATGGGAAAACCAGGACTCACTTAGTAATGATTATGTAGCACCAAAATTACTGAAATGCTGGCAAATTTAATTTTAACAGAGGTGCTCATGTTTGGTAGCCATGATACTTGATTGTTGCTGAATAATATGGATTGCTTTTTTTAAACGGGAGTCTCCTAAAAGAAACTGAAGACCCTTTAGAAATTTTGGAAATGAAATCTCACATTTATTTGTTGCCAGGATGCTGACTGACAAATCCATACTGTGAGACCACACAATGTTTCTTAGTATGCCTTCTTGAAACAGCTAACTGTTGAAGAGGCAAAAAAAAACTTTGTTCTTCCCTTCCCTCTGAATGATCTTTCACTTGGTAGTAGTCTCTCAGCTTCTTTGGCTCTGGGTTTTATGTTCATCTTAATAAAGCATTGTTACTTTGAATAAAGCAACAGTTTTATTCAAATCATATTCTTGGTCCCAGTAGTCTACATGAAGATATTATTCTGTTCCTGCTCCTGTGCAGCAGTGTGTATTCCTAGCAAGAGATGCACTGTGCAGTGTCAGTGCACAGCCATGGATGGAACGCGGGCCTTTAGTGCGCTGGATTCTCCAGGACTCAAATGCTTGTGTAGAAGAGCAGCAGTGCACTCAGTGATCATGAGATGCTGCTGGAGGGACCAGCTGTTTCCAGGTTTAAGCCAAGTTGGAGCTGGCTGCCCTGCAGTGGCAGCTGGGTGAACTTGGCAAGCAAATTAAAACCTTTTCAGGTTTTAATTCCATTTACTAAATCTGTCACATTTCTGATACTGCCTTACAGATGAAATGACCTTAACTCATGGGACATAAATAAATTGCCAGTTGCTGCCATGCATTTACAAATTGCCTGTGAAAGCTGATGAACAACTTCCTACTCATCAGTGAATTTTGCAATATAAATATCTGAAGCTTTCTGTCATAATATTAATAGTTTTCTGTCATAGTATTAATAGTCAGAACACTATAGAGTATTAGTTCATTATTAGTACTTGCACTTCCACTATGTTTAGCACAGTGCCTTTGCTTTGCTGGAATGTCAGCGACTGTATATATTCAGAAATAACCTCAGTTTCTGAATCTCAACTCACTAAAAAATAAGTGTCTGAAAAATGATACTAAAGTGAGTCTTGCAAACCAAACTTCTGTTTGAATGTAAAACCAAAAAGACAGTTGGAAAGTAACCGTAGAAGTCAAAATTATAAAAATTAAACTTAAAATCTTAATGTGGTGTCATTTAAATATGAAATTAAATTCACATGACCAGAGAAGAACAAAGAAGGTTTATCTCCCTGTCCATCTGGTGAATTAATGACTGGGAAGATCACAGCCTTACAAGTGTTCTTGCAAAACATCTCACTGGGGACCTGACTATAACCATGTGCATTGTGAAATGTTTGTTGGTCTTGTATCAGTGGTTGTTGTGATATTATTATGATGTAGACTTTGGGGTTTTGTATTGTATGAGAAAGTACTAGAAGGTGAGTTACAGTTTTTTTCTGTTAATGAAAACTCATTTCCTCCATTTTCAGTTTTTGGTTGATAGAAGATGATGACTCTGTCCTTGTATGGATATGGTGCTAAGTTTCATGTGATTAGCACCATAATTGGGAAGTGAAAAAAAGAGATGGAGAGTGAAAAAGAAACTGAGAGATGCTAGAAATTGATTACAAACAGGACAGGATGAAACTGATTGTTTTAAAACCATGCAGTAAACTGAAGAAGGAATAAATGGGTTTCATTTGCATTATTTGCATCATATGCTTTTCTTAGAACAATTTTCTAGCTGAATACTGACTATGGCAATATTAATTATTTGATGTTTCATTCTCTTCAGATGAACTGAGGTCTTACCTAGATATTTCCTGAGAACCACTAAGTCCTTAAGTCATGGATTACTTTATGAACTTTCAAGTGTTACTTCAAACCAGGGCTTTATGAAAAAAATCAGCAAAATCAGACTAGAGGGCTCTTAACAAAATATAACAAAATGTAAACAAAGTATCTTGCTGGCCTCTTCTGTTCTGTATTGTTGGGAAAGCCTTCAAAATAAATCCTGTAAAATGCAGGGGTTTTCCAAGGCCCTGGACAAAGATTGGTTCATGATTCATTAGGCATCACTATAAAGAAAGAGATCAGGGTCCACCCTCTCAGAGGTGACCTGCACTTCTCCATGGATAATGGTCTCTGTCTTCGTCCACTGCTGCTGTGGAGCACCTGAGGCCACCATGTCCTGTCTGCCACATCCTGCCTTCTTTTGTGCAACAGTGGAGAAGTCTGGGACAGTCCTTGTAGCATATTTGCCCAAAACACTAAATTTGTCAACATCAGAAGGATTAGCAGCCAAGTTCCCTCTACTCTTGCCTCTTTTGGAAGGACATGAGGAAAGTTTTAGGACTGTTGTCAAAGGAATTTCTGCCCTTGGTAGCAGGAGAGAAAAAGCAGTATGTCATATGGCAGCCAGAGATTTATGAAGAAAAGGTGTATATTTTTTTTTCTGTTGAAGAGTATTTACAATGTTTTAATACAGTCATGATGGTGAATTCTTTTCCCAGTCTGACACACAGTTTATCGTTTTATTTTTATGCTCCTGCCCACCATGTGTCCTTTCCTTTTTCAAAACAGACCATGAAAATATATTTTTCTGATGAGAGGCAGAAGGCATGGCTATTTAACTGTATGTTTTTATGCATCTACAGATGCAGCAGCTTGAGAAGCAAGTTATAGATGCTGATCGTCAAGCAGAGAGAGCGTTTCAGCAGGTATAAGTGGAAAAAATATCTCCGCTAGCTGTGTGTATGAGATACTTTAATAAGGTGAAATTTTAAAAATTGCTTTTTTTTTAAGTACTTCTAAAAATGGAGAAGACAGATTCTTTTAGTCTTTTGATTTGTCCTAACGGAGAGTTCTAATGCCTTTCTTTGCTCACTATTCAGTTCAGTTCAATAAAGTCAAATCTAACATCACAAATCAAAAGTAGATACATGGAATGAGCTTCTTCATTGATGTGTCACGAGTCTCTTTCCATATCCGATGCATATGGAAACAAAAGGGAGAGGAAACAGTGACCGGTTTTAGAAGATCTGTAAGAAAATAAAATGAGGCTACCCAATACAGCCTCTAAATAGAACTGTTCTGTGTTGTTTGTTTCTCTTGTTCAAGTTACATCGTTTAAAAAAAGAGATCATTGCTAAATACTTAACCAAAGTTGCCTTTTGATTCCAAATGGCAGACTTAGCCAAAATGGTAGACATTTTGTGGACATACCTCATGTATCACTGGAACATCCCTCATATCTTACTGTGACACAGATAGAAACTGAAAATTATAAGACTAAAAATCTTCATGTACTAATTTGGGGTTAGAAAACATTCCTGACTATAAGCCAAGTATTTTTAAGCAATTTTTTAGAATGCTACTGATAATTTGCTGGGGTTTTTTACAGTGTGGAATTGTTTATTTATTAAAACATTGTTTACAGCTCCCTGTAGATAAATTGCATTCTTCCCATACTGGTGTTTCTAAAAGCTTGTGTTTTACAAAACTAGAAGCCTCTCACAGATATTAAAAAAATTTGTGTAAGATCTTCCAGTGTTTTGCCAGCCCTGTTGGTATTAAATGCATAGGGAGACATAATGAACTGTGGGGTTTCTTCTCAAATAGGCTTCAAAATTTTGCAGGGTTGTCTTGAATCTTAAGTGTGGAGGCAATTTTAAGTTTATTTTGTGAATAAATTATTATCTTTGACTTGGAGTGTTATGTTCCTTAAATTTTTATATTTGACTTTCCAAATAGGTGCAGATCATGGAAGAGAAATTAAAAGCAGCAAATGTTCAAACAAGTGAATCAGAAACCAGGCTGTATAAGAGATGTCAAGATCTGGAGATCCTGATACAAGATAAAAATGATTTAATACAAAAATTGGAGCAACAACTTGAAGAACAGGTTAGGAGTAATGGTGTTACAAAACAGAAACATCAATTCCCTTTTTAATTATACAAAGGGAAAATAAAAATTCAGATCAATAGAGGACAGAAAAGTTTAGCAGTATTTCTGTTGTTTGATTAAAGAGGTTCCCTTTGGAAGTATATAATTTGAATAATGTTTATTCCTTTTCAAATTATGCTCTGGCTTCCATTGAAAGAACGACTGACAATGAAGAGGGGAAAGATGATACTCCTCTTCACTGTCCCCCCTGAAGAGCTTTCATTTTTACTAGAGGAAAGAGAAATAGCAGCCTCTGTGAAGACCCTATTCCTCATTTTTTTAAAAACCACCATGAGCCTGAATTACTTCAAACAATCTTAGGATTTGTGTCTGAAGATACTACACAGGCAGATAATATTACTCAGTGAAAAATATGCTTATGTCAATTTTTTCCAGAAGCAAATAAGACTGCAAGAAGCAAAAATCATAGAAGAAAAAGCAGCTAAAATAAAAGAATGGGTGACAGTCAAGCTTCATGAGGTATAACTCTTGCTACAATACTTATACAGAAAATATAATGGTGTGACTGGATATCCCTTAGACCTTTTTGGCTGTTAAAGGCCTGTGTGCAATAGTAAAAAAAAATGCTTCCCAGTTTCACTGATTTTATAGTTATTTGCTGGAAAGAGGAGAATTGAAAACAACGGCACAGAGGGCAGAGTGTCCAAGTCACCTGAATTCTGGTGTCTGATTTGGTCAGCCCAGTAAGATCTGGGTCCTTTTTCTGGAGGAAGGACCTAGGACTACTCCCTGGAAGGTCAGCTTCTCCACTAGTTGAGAGAGTTTAGCTGGCAAACTGAGCTTATTCAAGCAGATGCCTGAAGTGTGAATAATCCCCAGAAAGCCGACCAGGCCTGCTGGGGTCTGGCAGAAAAAAGGCCTTGATCATTTTTTATTTCACCATGCCCACACTGCTCTTAGTCACAAATAGTTTCAGGGACACCAGCTCTAGTTTCAAGAGACCAGTTGTCTCCCTTTTTTCTCTGCTGTGGTAAGATAACCATGTCTTTGCCCTGTCTAAGGCTGCCAGCTTTGGGATGCAGCTGTGTTTTCTCCTCCCTGGGTGTAGAATTTAAAGTTGCCTGTAAAAGTTAAAATCTTACTCTCTTGGAATTAACTGGAAGTTATACTTGAGTTGAAAAAGAATTAAGTTACTGTTTTTGAAGTAAGAAACTAGAAGGTTCTTACATAAAATATTTACTTTCCATCTGTGAAGGCTAAAATAAATTGTTTTAAAATAATTTCATAAAAATGCCATTAAATTTAGCTAAAATTATTGTGAAAAAGTTTAGACAAAATCAAGTATGACTCAAAGTATTTACTTACTCTTAATGGAAAATCTCAAGCTAGTTTCACAGATGTGACTGTGTCACTCAGTGGGAAGTGAAATTTCTGGCTTCCTTCTGTGTGACAAGGGATACACAGATTCAAATCTGTTTGCCTAATCTGGAGCAGGAATTTGAACCAGCATCTTTTACCTCCCAGTGGTGGGCTACAGCAATGGATTGTTGGTTTTTTATTTCCTGTATAAAGACTTTTGCTTTGTATAAAGTTTGTTGGCACCTACTTTTTTTTTAATTTTTGCTGTGGGATGGTAAGGAGGCATTAGGATCCCTCTGATTCCTCTACTCACTCTTGGTTTTGTGAAGTTGTAATTCTAGCCTTCTGTTTTTATGAGAAATGCCAATGGAGTTTTCTTTTTCTCTTATTTATTGTGGATTTTTAAAACAGACAGGGGTTTGCTTTGTTGGGGAAATGATTTTGGCAGAATTGAGCAAATAATCATTGCAGGGAATTCAGTTGTTCAGAATAAAGAGATGCCTAGACTGGTATTTAGAGAAGTAGCAGAGAGGAGATTATTATTTGAACTATCTCCATCCTTAGATAAGCAGAAATTCAGAGAAAACATAAATGTAATGACTTTAAGATTTGTTTCACCGATGGATGAGATTACATTTATATGCTTTTAGTTAGAGGTGGAAAATCAGAACCTTCGCCTGATCAACCAAAAGCAAACCAAAGAGATGAAAACAGTACAATCTAAACTGCAAGGTAAATGTACAAATCTTCTGAAAACTTCTCTCTTTATGGCATATTTATTTCTATTCCCTATTAATGTGTGCATCTACATGACTAAAAATATTCTGTGAAATCACAAAGATTTCAGAGTATGAACTGAAATCAGAGTGACTATACATGAAGGTGTTGGGAAGGAATCATTTGGTTTTATGCTGATAAGACACGCAGACAAGGCACAACTGGTTTTTGTGGGGTGAAAGGCTACCACTGTTACTTAAGAGGTTCTCCAAGTAATAAGATTTTACTGGATTTAGGACAGATCTTCGCTTTCACTTCTTCATAGCACAGGTGGTCATAAAACTGTTAAAGAATACATGAATGTCAGTCTACATTTGCTTTTTCTAGCAAATGGTCAGCTGGGAATCAGAACTCAAATCAGATATTTTTAGTTACTGCCTTTGACTACAGTGATCCAAAATCTTAATTCAGACCCAGTATCACCAGGTTCCTCTCCAAATGGGTACATTTAAAAATCATAAAGTGTAAATAGAAAAAAAAGGAAGATGCCCTCCAAGGAGCATTATTTTACATTGATCAAAATTGAATTTTATTCACCACCACATTGCCTGTTCACCAATTTTCTGAAGTATGTCTGAAAGTTTCCATTGTCCTCTCCATACCTGGTTGATCTGACAATTTACTATCATATGAAAATTTATTAATTTGCTGCCTAGCCCTCATTTCTTGATAATGTATCTTACATACACATGTAAATACACAGATATTTAAAAATGTGTATAGGGAAGTGTGTGTGAGTGTATACACATAATATGCATAATATATGAAAATACAAAACTTTAAAAATTCATGCACAATATAAAGTTTTTAAACAAAGATGCACTTTTCTGTTAATGAAGAAACTGGATTGTTTTGCTTCTTTGCTATCTTTTGATAAGTAGCAATTCCATATGCTTCCAGTCATGCTCTTCTGAGAGATCTCTTTAAAGGTTTTTTGAGACCATATCATTTCCAACACACAGGTAGTGATATGACTAAAAGTATTAAGAAATTTATTACTATTTGCAGTGTCCATGCTGGTGATAGGCTATGATTTATGAACACGTGATACTGTTTTAAGCAGTTCTACAGGTAGCATAGGGGCCTTTTGTTCCTGGATCCACCACAGGCATTTTTATGAACACGGATGGACAGACAGATTTTATGCTCAAGGCACTTCATCAATTTCACTTTCTTTCTGCTTTCACTTTCTTTCCCTTGAAGTCCTCCTCCATATAGACCTAAATCTGGTAACTTACTCTTCTGTATTTCCTGTGAAATTGTTAGAAGTTTTTCTTTCTTCCTACTGTTATATCAATTTCTAAGAACTAGGATCATTGCTCTGTGTTTCTCCTGATACGGAGAGATGTCAGGTAGGTTTTTTTCCCTAAAATACATTTTTATTATCTTTTTTTTCTAAATTTTAGTTACCTTTGAAAGAAAACTTTGCACTGCAGAGAAAAGACAAGAGTTGCATAGCTTGTTGTATCTCACTAACACAAGATTTCTGAATTACTGTTCTTCAGAAGCTACTGGTAAGAAATCTGTTACTTCAACACAAAAACCTGGAGAGTGTCAGCGACTAAGCAGTTTGACTTTTGGATGCTTTTCAAATAGAGCAAGAAGTCCACAACCATCGCCTAAGCATGAAGAAACAAGCAAGGTTTCACTTAAAGAGTCAGACTACCCTGAAGGCAAAAACAAGCCAGGTACCTTGTAACCAACACTGCCATTTTATTCTGACACAAGTGGGAAACTAAAATCAACAACTCTGTCAGTGCGTTCAAACCAGCTCTTTTCAAAGTGCATACCCCTTCACTGCTACTCTTCTATTACTAGGAAGAAATCATCCTGTTGAGCACTACAGTCTCTGTAACAGCACTAATACATTATTTGGGAGCATGCAGAGGCTCCTGGGTGCTTGGCTGCAAAGTAAAGATGTGGTTGCGACCTTTGTTGTTGCTCTGATCCTTCACTCAAATCCCTTGTACTGTTTATGACCTCAGTATTTTCTCCACAGTTAATCATGGTATCCAAAATGGCAAGCTGAGGTCTTTTGAAAATCAGAAACTGAAAGAGATCCTAGGGATATTTTTTGTACTTAAATTACAGCAAGTTCATTACTTGGTGGCTGTGTACTATTACTTCTGTTTTTACAGAGGAGGGAATCAAAGTAAGAGTGATTTTTTTTCAAGGGAAAGGATAAGACATAGAACCTTAGGCTTGTGTAGATGGAAACCAATGATTTTGGGGACTTCATTACTTTAATGTGGCTGAACTTAAAATCTTTGCCTTATTCAGTCTACTTTAACTTCACGCAGGTATTTAACAAAGACTTTTCCAAGTTCTGTGTAGAAAAACCCTAGTTCTTGCATTTGATTTAATTTGGGAACATGCAGGCCTCACTAACATGTTGCAAGCTATAGCTCTCTCTTGCAAAACCAGGTAAAAGTGAAGAGCAGAAACAAAGCTATTTTTAACACAGAGTCTTTCCTGAAGTACTTTCCATGAGACTCTCATTCACTCCTGTAAATGCTTAGACTCTCTCTAAGCATTCATTATTGGGAATACAATAATAGCTTCCAGAATAAATTTCTGTGTATAAACACTGTAGTAATGCTCAGAGTACTTGATTTGTTAATGAAAATCCTTTCTGACAAGCTTTTATTAAACTTTAGTTTTCCTTAAATTTAATAAAGCATCTAAATTTGTATGCCCTCTTTAGTATTTGGCTTTTTTTAGTTTTATTTGTTTGTTTGTTTTCACACGTATATGGCTTACTTTAAAATATGGCTCCTATATATATATATATATCTTTATACTTATTATTTCAGGTAGAACTTTGAGTAACATTTTTTACAGTTTTTTTGGCAAACATAATTTGCATTCAGTCCCATTAAAAAGTTTATAGTTTTTTCTTAATTTTTATTATTTACAATATTAAAAAAAATGTTCTCACACATTTCAAATTATTAACTACTTGCAGGCATGATGACAAAATCATTTATCAGTCAATTTTGCTAAAATAATTTTCTCATGTTCATTTATGTCTCTCCTTTAGAGAAGGATGTCCTGGAAACTACCTTTGCTGGTCCTGTACACGAGACAAATAAAGGTCAGAAGTCATTGCAACAGAGTTCCTCTGAGCAGAACAAAAATGTGAGAGCAAGCTGCTCATCCAAAGACATAGACAGTGACATGTCAAAGAACTCATGCACTACTGGGAGTGACTGGAGCTCAGATGAGGATGGAGGAGACAATAAAAGACTGAAATCCAGGTGTGCATCAACTCTTTCAAGCCACACATCTGAAAAGAATGCAAGGTACAGTAGAGTGGAGAGTGAAATGTATTTGACAGCATCTGATGACAGTAGTTCTCTCTTTGAAGAAGAGGGTTTTGATGTTAAGAGGACTCAGCAAAAGAAGCTATACTCATGGCAGCAAGGGTCCCAAAGAAAAGGCCTGAGCAATCTGGGTGGAAAGTGCAACTCTGACTTCACAAGGAAAAAGAAAGACCAAGATAGTTCTTCAGATGAACTGAATAAGAAATTTCAATCACAGAGGCTTGATTACTCATCCTCATCCAGTGAGACAAACACCCCAAGTCCAATCTTAACCCCTGCTCTGACACCCAAACACCCAATTCTAGCAACTTCTGCAGGTTCTCAGTGCACAACTCCATCCAATTTTCCCTCAAATTTGCCACATCCAAAGTTACGGACCCCTAATGTCTTCAGTCTAAATTCAGTGTTAGCAAAGAAACACCTAAGCCAGCCCCAGCTGAGTTCTGACAGAATGTTTGGTAGAAATAGAAATGCCATAAGCATGATCCGTCCATGGAGACCTCAGGAAACAGACATAGATCTGGTGGATGGAGAAGAGACTGATATTTTAGAGAAAATGGAGATTGGCTGTGATGAAGGAGTGTTTACCTATGACTGCACTGAAGCACAAGATGCTGAAGCCCAGGAACTTTGTGATACAATGAAAAAAGGTACTAGCAACAAACCTCCAACACCTCCATTGCATCGATTTCCTTCCTGGGTAAGTGTACTTGCAGGTATTTTCCCTACTGACAAAACTAACTTATGACTCTCTCCTATGATTTTTGTTTCCTCTATTTTGATTACTTTCTGTTTAATGACAATACAGGGCATTACCTTACTCATAACTACAAACTCAGAACCTAGTTTTATTTTCAGTGCAGTATTTCTGCCATTGAAAAACATGGTCTGGTCTCTATTTTATAGATAAACCCAGTTTTTTTTTCATGTCACATCTAAGTTAAGTAGGTCTTTTTGAGTGTATCCAAGGATGTAATGATTGTGACTGCATTTATTTATTCATCTAAACTCTTAACACAGCCCAAGAATGCTGGTGTCAATGCCCTTGCTGTAATCATTGTACCACTAACAATCTAGACAATTAAGTCAAAAGCAGACAACTACAAATTACAGAAATAATTGATCATATTTCCAAGTAAAATTTTAAAGCTATCAGTCAGGATATTAAAATAGATGTTAACATGTCTTACAAAAAATCCAGAATTAACTGTGTCAAGACTTAAATAAGCAACAGCCCATTTCTAGTTGAGTCGTCAGGATCTGAGGAAGAAGACAGCTCTTGGTCCAGCTCTGCATTTTCAGTGTCAGAGATGTTTTAATTAACAATTTATTAAATTTATTATTATTTATTTATTATTATTCAGGAATGAATAATACATTATGTAACAACTTCTATGTATATATATATTTTAGTGAGCTTTTTGCATTATACTTTTCTTATTGCAGCTTTTTAACACAAAATTCTAGTGGCATTTTTCTGCTCCTAACACACAGTCTTCCATTAAAAAACATTCTTGCTATAGCTTCTTTGGCACCTGCTAATAGTATTTTTAAGAATAAGTTACTTACATTGTATGAAAAACAGCGGAAAAGGCTATGGCTATGATGTGTACAGCCTACCAAAGAAGGATGTATTTTTCAGCTGCTATTGACAATGTTATTTTATGAACCATTTCATCACATAGTTGCACTAACACAAAGAATAGGAGGCTAAACAGAACAAAAGTAATTGTTGTGTTTTAATTATCTACTATCAAATCCATTCTGCTTGTATAGGAAAGTAGAATTTATGCTGTTGCCAAATCTGGTTTAAGGATGTCTGAAGCCTTCAACATGGAATCTCTTAATAAAAGTAAGTGATTTAGTTCTTCATTGTCCTATTTTTCCATTTGTCCATTGTCTTATGGTGATATGAGCAAGGACCTTTAAAATATTTTTAGAAAAATTTAGTTACCAGCTATTTAAAACCTAGAAGACATTTATCTTTCCATTGTCTTCTGATACCTTACATCTTGACTTTGTGCTGAATTTGTGCTTTGTTCACTCCAGTTTACTTTGCATTTCACTACTTTGGAGATTCTATACCAGGTACCTATTAAAAAAGGGCTAGTGTTCATGACTGCAATTTTATTTGTTTTTAAAAGCATTGTAAATTTCAAAAAGCTAAAAATCTCATATCCAAATCAGTTCAGAAGTCAATTTGCATTTTAAAGCAGCTATACAACACAAAAAATGTGAAATTTGAATTGGTTAATTGGGGGTGAATTAGGAAGGCAATTTATAAAATATGTTTCTTTTTTAGGTGCTGTTTCACTAACTTCATGCTCTGTATCTGGATTATATACTTCTCTGATATATAAGAACATGACCACTCCTGTCTACACCACTTTGAAAGGGGTAACTGTATGACTGTTAAAAGAAAATTTTTAAATATCATTAGGGTTGGTTACATCCAGGAACTTGCTATTTTACATTTGATACTACCATGCCAAGTATGTTTTAAGTTGATGTACAGAGATCAAAGACCCCCAGAAGTAATAGAAATGTCAAATAGCTGGGGAAAAAAAAACGCTGCCTATAAAATGTTAGTGGCCTAGGTCAATTCTTCTTAGGTTCCTTGCTGATTTTTTTCCCAAAGGCTTGTTAATTATTAAACAGAACCACATGGTGTTCAATGTCATAATTAAAAGTGTGTGTATGTGTAGAAATGTCTTTGTGTCAGTGCCAGAGCTGTTTCTAGTCACACAGCCAGCAGTCAGTAATCACAGCATTGTTTGTTTTCTGGCAGCCTTTTATGATTTGGAAAGACCCATGCCTTGAGCTATCTCAGGTTTCTGTTTTAAAGTATGGGTGTGGTTGAATACACAGAGGGCAGAGGGAATTCAGTTTCATGTTAATATTTGTGTGCCAAAACTCACAACCCAGGCAAGAACATGAAGCCCTGCCACAGTATGGAGGAAATGACTGATACCCTTTATACATGTATCAAAGGGTGTTGTGTTAATTTCTGCAGAAAGCAACTCAAATAAGCAACAGCCCATTTCTAGATGAGTCGTCAGGATCTGAGGAAGAAGACAGCTCTCGGTCCAGCTCTCGGACTTCTGAGTCTGATTCTCGAAGCAGAAGTGGTCCAGGGAGTCCTCGGGCTATGAAACGAGGTAGGCAAAACCATAAGAACAAGTAACTTCTGGGAGCTTGGAAAACAGGGCAGTTTATGTGATTTTCTTGGGATTTGATTTCTTCCTTAAACAGCGTGGACATCTAAAATGTAGGCTCTCAAAGCCCAGATTCATTACTCAGTCAGGAGAAAGGACTGTTATAGATGGCCTTTTTTTAATTGCTGTTATTATAGGTATCTTTTTAAGGCATTAATCTTGTAGCTGGCTGTTTACACGGGGGGAAAATGACTTGTACATTTAAAGCAAGAAGCACTACTCTATGCTCTGTCATGCCAAGGACTTCCTGTGACTTCTAACTATAGAAAAATAAAAATTACATAGAAAAAAAAATTGCCATGAGAAACCAAACACACATATATTCAAGTTTATAAAACAATTTAATTTGATCAGAAAGCAGGTAGAAAAGTTACCTCAATAAATTATTTGGTTCTGTTTACCTCATGCAATAAAATACTTCTTTTATTTTTACGTTGATTGTCTTAAGGTCCCATGCAAAGATTTAGTTAGAACACCTAAATCTGGTAATGTCCTGTGTTTTGTGGAATACAAATCCCACACTTGTAGTTGACTGTATTTTCCATCTGCAAAATGGAAATAATATGCTTCATAATATTGAAAGATACAGTCCTCCCTCATTAGGTGACACTATCAGTGTTACATCTCTGTGAGTATTTCTTCACTGTGTAAACCAAGGGAGAACAAGATCCTAGTGAGGCCAAGTATTAAGATCCCTCATTACATATGGCTTTAGAAATGCTAAGTAAAATTATTCGGTAGTCTTAATTATACATGTAAAAATCACAGTTAACATTCCTTTTGTTCATGCTTCCTTGCCATAAAGTAGTCCTTGTATTGTTTCATGTGTGGAAACCTTTCTTAACCACAAAACACACATATGTAAGCGTCTTTGTTGAGATCACATTCTTTAAAAATCTAGGCAGTCACACATTTCACCAAAAGCATGATTGGCTTGCTGCAATTTACTAAGAAAGATCCACCATGAGACTGAAAGTCTTGGTGACTTACCAAAGCAATAAATGAGAAATGCCTTTTTTAAGAATAAAATTATCAAATGAGTTGGGAAATTATTGAAACAAATGAAAAAAGGCCTTTTAATTTCAGTTTTGGAGAGTATAACCTTGCAGAGTGGAACACTAGTCCTTAAAAATAACACGTTTACATGCATGAAAATATTTCTATAATGAATGAGGGAAGTGTTTGAATTTTTATTACTGATTGACTAGAATTGAAAGTAGGGTGCATTTTTTTCAGGATTAAAGCTAATGAACTCTAAACCCCCCATGAAATACGAAAATCTAACCTTTAGAAAACCTTGGTATACAAATTCTTACTAATTGTGAAACAGAGTCACCTACAGCTTCAACACAAAGCAGATGTTGAGCGTGACTTCTTAGTATGCAAGCAGTTGCCTGAGAAGTCCAGATGCTATAGTGAGTGAGAGAAAGCGCAGGGGGAAGGTTGCTTAGTTTAATTAAAGATCCTGGTTTTTTTTCTAAACAATGAGTATGATTCATGGAACTAACTCCCTCTTTAAAGAAGCTGTGGTAATGTAACAGAAAGCGATAGTATATGGAAGACTTTTTTTGTTTTTCCATTTACAAGGGACTTTAACTGTTTAATTATGAATAAAATGATAGCACCGTGCTAATAGTTCAGGGTGCTGATACTTTAAAAAATCCTTGGTTCCTGATGGATTTATGCTAATACTTATGTTTGCCTGCAGGTTCTATTCAGACATTCTTTTTGTATGGCTATTCTGATCTCAGTTGTTTCTAATGTAATAAAAAAAAATATGTAAAGAACTCTCTTTTACCACAGGTGCATCTCTGTCTTCTGTGACCTCAGAAAGTGACTATGCTATTCCTCCAGATGCATATTCAGTAGATACAGACTATTCAGAGCCAGAGCAGAAACTTCTTAAGACCTCATCCTCATCTAGTGATAATGGAAAAAATGTGAGTACTGAAGTTCTGTGAGGAAATGCACCTGAGGTACTGTGTGTATATTTATGTTCAAAGGCTGCTACCAAACCTTTTCATTTAGTCTTGCTGGCTCACAGACTGCCTTATGAGTACAAACAGCAAAATACACCAACAATGTTAGCCAAATAAGACTGTAATTAGTGAAGGAAAGGAGAAGATACTTCTAAGCTTTCCTATATAAAGAATGAAAAATAGGTCAACAACACCAGAATACAATTCAAAGTACTTGAGATTTCCTTTCTTGGAACCAGGTCTGGCATCAGATTGCATATGAAATACTCGAAACAGTTTAAAATTATTATTTGAATAGTCAGGTAACTAGAAGGGCATTCCAAGAAGGAGCTGAAGTCATCAGTGGAAATCTGTGTGCAGTAATAAGTTTCTATCCTTTCCTCATACAGGGAAAACATCAGAGAAATCCTAGGTAGAGTAATATGTGAAGACAGGCCAAAGAAACCAAAGCATTATGAGGTATTGGTCATCCTCCAGGAGCTTTTTAATGGCTTGTGTTAGTAATTGGTGTCTTAACATACAAGTGGATTGACTACCTGCTGATGAAGATTATTTTAAGCTTTCTTCACAGAGCAAAACTGTGAACTCTGTTCTGCAATGTACATACTAGAGGTTTGTCTGTGAGGAGCTCAGAATTTGTCTTTATATATGGTTTTCAGGTTAGGACCTGGACTTGGGAAAAAAGAATAAATTTATCTTTGATTCATCTTGTTCCTTGTTTAGTATAAACAACTAGAAAGTAAAACCAGAAACCATCATATTCTTCATTTTTTTGAATAGTTTGGGGCATTTACTCTCCTTCATGTGCTATAACAGTAAGTAGGGATATTCATTAGTTATCCCATGTGCATGTCATTTGTCTTAATTGATGCTTGTAAAAACATTGTCCTTGGATTAAAAGTCTCATCAAATACCGTAATTATTATTTAGCATGCTTTTAAGTCAGTAACATATATCTGTGTGTCTACTTAGGCATATTTCTGAGGGGCAGAGGTATATATGTGTACCTAACCACTTTTTATCTAACTTCTAAACAACCAGGAGCCTTTGGAAAAATCTGGATATCTGTTAAAAATGGGTGGTAAAGTAAAGACCTGGAAACGACGGTGGTTTGTCCTTAAAGGAGGTGAATTGCTATATTACAAATCTCCAGTAAGTACATGTAACTTGCCTGTTGTTTTGTATTAGATTGTTTACTGATAATCTAAGGCTGCTAGAAGGAAAAAATTGCACTTCTGGTTTCTGAGCTGTTAGAGAGTGATTCTTTACCATTAAAATCTCACTTCCTCAAGAGGTATACAAGGTACACAATGTCTAACTAGAAAGTATTTATCAAGATTAATGTTTAAATTAGTCCTATATTAATTTATTGCTATTGGTAGATTTAAAATACTCTTTCTCCATTCTTTCCATACAGAGTGATGTTATTCGAAAGCCTCAAGGTCAAATTGAGCTAAATGCATCCAGCCACATTGAAAGGGGTGATGGAAAACAAACAATTCAGGTGCCTGCTTTTCTCCTCTCTTGCTGTTTCAGCATTCCTTCCATCCTCAAAGCCAACCTCTTGTTCCAGTCCCTGTGGCACTGGAAGTCCAAGTGTAGACTTGAAATTAAATAATCAGTGCCTTTTATTTGAAACCAAAGAATTGTTTCAGCGACAGAAAATATAAAAAAACCTAACTTGCCACAAAGTTTAGAGCATCACATATGGGATAGAAATAAAGAGAGCAGTTGTGGGGTCAGCCATTGGGGTAGAGATAATTCATTTGTCTGAAAGGAGAATTGAGTTTTCTCAACTTGCCATCCTGGAAATTTCCAGATAAAGATTTATAAAGTCTCTCTGTCTGGTCATGGAATGATTGATTACTAAAAAGTACTTTGGGGAAGATAAACTTCCTGAAGTTGTGAAGCTACATTGGGTGGTGTATGTTACAAATCCTACACTGTGGGGTCAAATATGTTGAGTTCTTGAAGCTCAAGACTCTTTGTTACTACTCAGCTAACCACAGAGAAACGAACATACTACCTGACTGCAGATTCCCCCAACATCTTAGAGGAATGGATCAAAGTACTGCAGAATGTTCTTAAAATACAGGCTGCCAGCCCACTCTTCGTACAGTCTGAAATCAAGCCAACCATGAAAGGACTACTAACAAAGGTAAGAAAACACTTCTTCCCCCAGTCTGCTTTATTCCAACACTGTTTATGCCAACACTGGCCTTACTGTGCTTTAGATGAGGATCTCATCTAATGCTGTAATTCTTATGCCATTAATAGAGTTATGCAGTTTTAATTTTATTTCTAGTAATGTGGACAGGAATTTGAACTAAGACATGCATTCCCAATATCACCAAAGTTCAGAGATGGTGAAAATAGTCAGTATTTCTCTGTCTGTGATTATTACTGATGTTCTGTAATTACAGGTGAAACACGGATATTCCAAAAGGGTTTGGTGTACCCTAGTTGGAAAAATTCTGTATTATTTCCGAAATCAAGAAGACAAGGTAGGTCCCTTTCTTGTTTCTTCAGAAAATGTATACTTTAAACAGTAACCTACAGCTTTATTAAGGTACAGTTTGCCTTGGTATTACACAGATTGTAAACTTGGAAGATTGTAATAGCCAGTGATCCAGATCACAGCCATAGGTCTCCTTCTACGGGATGTGATACATACTATGGATGTTATCCATACCTGAAGGTGGACACTGGTTTGCCTGGAGTTCAGGTGTCCCTTTCTGACAGGCATCAGAAAAGACCCAGCCATCATGTAGTTCTGGAAGCAAACCCTTTCTTATGTCTCTTGCAGTGGGCAGTGACTGCAAGTTTCAAGAATTTAAATGTTCTTTCTGTCCCTCAGTTGACTTCCAAATCCTGGTCTTTGGTATGTCACGGTACACCCATAGTGCTGCAAGAGCTAGGACACTTCCTAGACATGACTTTGGCCTGTCCCTTTGCTCCCAAGGCATTGTGTTTTGTATCAAGAAACATCTTTTTAATGAAGGCAGGTCAGAAACAGGATTTTGTACAGTCCACTGAGCTGTTATTTAAAAAATCTGTAGAAATTCTTATATTTGTACTTCTCTTTTAAGAAGACAATCACACTGGAGCCAGTAATTCGTAGCTTTTGTAGAGAGACAGTTATTACCTTTGTCATCCTTTCCTTTTATAACCATTTTAAACCTCAACAAAACCCCATTTCTACAGCTATATGAATAAGATAGCAGTAACCATCCATCAAAACATTTTATGTTAATTTCTCTTTAAAACAATGTAAAACAGGGCTTGGGAATCAATTTGTTAGAGTATTAAGCTCATCCTACAGAGACATTAAAATTAAATTAAAATTTCTCCTAGGGAAAAATCTCTATGTTTAACATATCTTAATTTATACCTTTTTTACCACTGAAGACTTTGGCATTTTAGCATGCTCTTTATTTAAGAATTTTGCTGGATTCTTGTGAATATTTCCCTCACATCTGGAAGAAGTTTAGCTGCCCTTTTAAAGTAAAATTGAAACTAATTTGCTAACTTGGAACAGAATGAGAATTCAGCTTTTGTAAGCAGAATATGTATGAAAAGTTTTCCAAAGCTACTTTATTTCTAATGTTCAGCAATATGCTAATTAAAATCATGTTTTCTGTAGCTGTGTCTGTGCAGAAATAAATTACACGATCTGAAGTGGCTGATACAATAATGGAGACCATTCGATTGACCTTTCAGAATGGAATTCAAACTAAAAAGTCAGCCAATTGTGTTTTAGTTAAACTTGGTGAATAAATCAATCTTGACTACTTATATGTGAAATGACATCTTTTGATTCTCAGAATCTTATTCAAAAAGTTGAATGCTTCAGAAGCACTACAGAAAATACAAATCACCACATCATTTTTTAATCCTTACCAGTGGTGCTGTGGGAGAGAGTTTTGTGTAGAGTATTCAGTCAGCCTCTCTCAGTCCTGTCACCCAGTTGTGAAGAGGTTTCATGTTGTATTTATGTTTGTTGAGGCCTCCTGTTGATAAGAGCTATGAAATAATTACTTCTGTGAAAATTTCCTCTTGAATGGCTTTTTTAGATAAAATATTTCCTGATAAATGGAATAACCACATGAGCATCTCAACACTGAAGCTCTTTGATCTCTCAGACTGGAGAAAGAAACTAACTAGAAGGTCTATCACACAAAAAAATTACCTTTTAAATTTAGAGTATGAACAAATCACATGCATCAACAATACATTCCTCTCCTCTAAAACAACAAGATCCTAATTCAGGTTCTAGGCTTGACACAGGAAGTTTCTGCTGGGAACCAGGTTTGGGAACTCTGAAGAATGACTTCTCTCACCCTAACATACATTTATTGCATTAGCTCTATAGAGGCAGACCTGAAAAAGAATTTTTGAAAACTTCATTTTCAGACTTTGGCACATAGCGTTCTCTATCATTTTGCTCTCTACAACATCTGGCTTATCTGACCTTCCTTGGCAGGACTGAAAATGAGTAAATTCAAATATGTATGGATGGTAGTTCATGTTTTAATTTCTATTTGCAGAATAAGAAAAAGTGTATAATAATAAATAAAATAATATATAATACAAAATCGTGGGCACTGAAACAAACATTACCTCTCTCACCAATTTTTATATGTACTTTTAGTTTCCTCTTGGTCAAATCAAGATTTTTGAGGCAAAGGTTGACGAAGTTGATAGATCCTGTGATTCTGATGAAGATTATGAAGCCAGTGGTCGCAGTTTATTATCAACCCATTACACTGTTGTTATCCACCCCAAAGACCAAGGACCCACTTACCTTCTTATAGGATCCAAACACGAGAAGGTAATAAATGGATATTTTTATTGAGTTTCAGTAGCACACCTATGAGTATAGTGCTGTGATATGAATATTTCTTAATAAGAAATATTCATATCACACTGGGTGTGTCACCTGGCTTGTATTTTGATATAATAAGGAGAAGGTTCTGCTTTATTAACATGAATCAGAGTTTGTCTGCAAATCAATGCTAGTGTAGATAATCCTTGTTAAAACAGACAAAAATATGCAGGCTTGCCTACATAAGTAGATGGTGCAGAATATGGTATATGCTGGAATGAGAATTTTGTTTACAAATAGTAACTTGTAGACAGAGATGTATCTTAGAGATTACAGGGTACTGGTATCCATTTTCACTGACAAGACTAATATAGCACAGACTTGCCCTACTGTAGTAAAGGAGCAATGAGAGAGGTGGGGTTAAAGCCATTTTTATTATTGTTGCCTCATTGTTCTAAAGTAATCTTGTAGACCTCGTTTTGCTTTCTGGCCTTATCCCCAGGTTAGCAGGATTTGGCAGTGAAAAAAATTACTTATGTAAGCTTTTGGAAGAGGAAAGGAAGAATGCTCTGATAATTAGACATGATTTCTGAGGGTATAAACTTTTGAAGAGAGCCTGCCCAATCTTCCTTGCTTAATATTTGTAACATAAAGACTATGAATATGTGTTTATTCAACCAAAGACAGACTCCTTTGGGCTTCAAAAGGAGTGCATGGATTTCAAGTTGAGCGCAAAGTCCTGATGAAGCAGCTCCCTTCAACATGGAAAGAGTGAGCTGCTATTTTTTTCTGTTTTAGGACACATGGCTTTATCATCTGACAGTTGCAGCTGGAAGTACCAGTGTAAATGTTGGATCTGAGTTTGAACAACTTCTTTGCAAATTATTAAATGTGGAAGGTGATGCCAGTGAGTTTGTTTTCATTTAAACATACTGATCTTCCAATGCTTATTTAGTAAATGTACTTATGAACTGAACTAATTGCAAAATGTGTATATTTTATCTGTTTAGCTTCTCAAATTTGGAGACATCCTACCTTTTGCCACAGCAAAGAAGGAATTACCTCCCCTCTTACAACATTGCCATCAGAAGCCTTGCAAACTGAAGCGATTAAATTATTTAAGGTAAAACCATAGCAGAAGCCTTTTTTATTAACTGACTATTTTAACTCTTAGCTAAAGAATGGCTGATAGTTGGCTTACTAGAGATTTTTAACAGATATGAAAAAGAGAACAGAAGTTCATTTTCATCTTTAGTAGAGGTAAGTAATGGATGGCAGCAAAATGTGCCCATATTACCTCACCTAAGACTATAACTTCCAAATAAAAATGACCTTTAGTTGTGAGGGAGCAGTTTAGGCTTTCACTTTTGGTATTCCTACTTATTTGATAAGTTATTGATAAAGTACAAGTTAGCAGAAAAATCCATGGCCATCAGGAGTGATAATAATTTTACCTTGAAGTTCATAGCTCCAAAGAATCTAACAGCATGGACAAATCTCTGCATTCAAAAAACTGTATCTGAAAAATTATTTTTTCAATTAGATTCAGGAAAAAAATTGTAGGCAAAAGTTTTGTTTTAGATAGATTTAAATCATCTTGGAGATACTTTAAAAATCAGAAAAAAAAGAAAGTAAATGTTAAGTTTGGCAAATCATGGATTATTTGAAACTGAGATAGCAGGGATTGTACTGCTCTTTTTAATAAAAAGAAAATATTTTCATATGAAGTAGCTATTCTTAAAAGACCAAATATTCAGTAATATAAATAAAGAAAATATTCCAGAGCAAAATTATTAAAAGTATTTTACAAGAGTTCTTTGAGTCCACTTTTAAAGATTCTCATAGATCTTTAAAAATACACACACATATATATATATACACACACACACATCCCAGTGTAGTAGAAATGCTTTATGATTAGGAGACATGTACTGGTCCATAACCACTGAGCCACAGCTAGGCTCTTGAGAAATTGTCTGCCTTACAGCTTTCCCAGTTGAAGGCCAGGTAGGTAGTTGATGCCTATGAGAGAGAGTATGCTGTAATGCCATCAACCTACTTCCAGGCTGTAAAGTCTATTTCAGAGACAAAATAATTTTTTTCTGTTCCTTTGTATATTGTGAAATAAATTACAAGTTGGAAGGCGTGGAGGTTGGATAAATGAACTTCCTCCACAAAACTTACACAAGTCTAAAGAAAAAATTCACTGAAGCATCAGCTATCTGGAGAATTTTGATGTTACGGTTCAAATCTAGAGAGGAATTCAAGACAAGCACTGTATATTTAGTCATGGCCACTTTTAGGCAAACTTTCCAGCTTGTTTCTCTGGAATGTGTGAAGCACTTCAAAGAAGTTCATCCATATTATTTTCTGCAATCCTGCAGCATGAAAATTTACATGGAAATGTACTTCTTTGATACAAACAAATTTACATCTACTTGGAATTCACTTTTCAGACCTAATTCAAATCACAGACACTTGCCTAGAAGTAAATAAATAAGAGATTACTTATATGACCTTTATTGAAACCTTGTATAAATCAGCTTAGAAGTCAGGTAGGGCATTTATTTAGAAATAGATCAAGTCATGTTTCAGTTAGCCTATTTATGATAAAAATAGACTAGAAATAGATTTGGCTTTTATCCAGTTCTTTTATTTTTGCTTACATCCCTTAAAAATTCAACTGTTGTATACAGTAAATGCAATGAGTGATACATGTGCTTTCTTCTAACACAGCATAACAAACGCTTAACATCTGGCTTTCCTGAGACAGTACTGAGTATAGGAAAGGTCACACTTAACCTACAGTAAAAATACCATGGAAAGCCAAGATGTAAATTAGTGGCTCTGAGATAGGGATTTTTTATCTGTGTATACGTTGCCGTGTTGCACTCACTACTTGCAGAAGCATTTTATATTGTCTGGCACTGAGAGCTGTAGACATTGAATTTCCAAGTCCTGTAGAGGGGTGAGCTGTGTTCAGCATGTCCTTAAACTTGCCTACCATCACAATTGTTCCAACTCATATTACAGTTCACTCCATTAAAAAAAAGCATGGGTTGTAAGAGGTATTTTGTCTCAAGTCTCTCTGTATAGATTTTCATCCATTCTGGCCCCTTTTCACCCAATTTTGAAGAACCAGCAGGGTTCTACCGGTAAACTTACTAATTGTGATTTCAGTTAAAGTACACTTTTGATACACAGAACATCTTAAAGATTTGTTGAAGCTCTCTTGCATGTAAACTCACTTGTTTATTATTTTATATCTAGACCTGCCAGTTGTTTATAAATGCTGCAGTTGACTCTCCTGCCATTGATTACCATGTATCTTTGGCCCAAAGTGCTTTGCAGATCTGCCTCACACATCCTGAACTTCAAAATGAGATCTGTTGCCAACTTATTAAACAGACCAGACGTCGACATCCACAAAACCAGGCAGGACCAATACAGGTAACCCAGTATTTATTTTAATGATATTGATTTTGGCAGCAATGAAGGAACTACACAGAGTGTTTCAGGTGGTAAAGAGGCTCTGCTTTTCTGCAGCATCTGCTGAGTTAAGATCTAATTCACTGCTGCCGTGTTTTCCTGAAACAGTGCTGATGCTATCCTCTAACAAAGTATGTGTATGTGGTGGTAGAGTATATCTCTGCCCATGCTGTTTGTAAAGGGTGGACATAAAATGGGATGTCTTCAAGTCAAGCGCTAAGTAAGAATGTATGAAACATAATACTTTTTACTGCTTCTTTCCTAAGAGAGGTGCTGCTTCAGGAAGCTTGGTGGTCTAAGTCACATGGCAAATGACTCAGTAGCATGAGTGTGACATAAAGCTGTGGTGCCATGTTGTGGAATCTCAGCTAAGGCTCAGGGCTTCTGGTAAATGTCCCCTCATGTGCCATGCTGTTCAGCATTCACCCTACAAGCTGCATTATTAATACATACTTGAAATTCTTCCCTTTGTCCACTGCCAGCTACTCACTTCTATCCAGATAGGAAATGAACTGGAATTGAAAGGAAAGCCAGTACTTCAAGCTTGCATAGAATTAACAGAACTGGAACATTACACTTGTGATAGAGCAATGCCTACAGAACTAGGAGATGGATCAGAACATGAGACAGGAAGTTACCATATCAAGGCTCCTGTAATAGACATGTTTTTCTCTTGCCACAGAAAGTAGAACATGACCAGGAGCCATACCTATGGCCTAGAAACAGCCTGTATCTGCGAGAAGGCTGATGTGTGGACAGGCAGTGGAACAGGTTGCCCAGAGAAGCCATGGATGCCCCATCCCTGGAAGTGTTCAAGGCCAGGCTGAACTGAGCTTGGAGCAACCTGGTCACGTGGAAGGTGTCCTGTCCATGCAGGGGGTTAGAGCTAGATAATCTTTAAGGTTCCTTCCATTCTGTGATTCAATGTGTGCGTTGCTAAAACATTCACAAAGCTTTTATAACAGGCATGGTAAATTAATGTCACACACTGAAGCTACCTATGGCTGATGGAAGTTAAACTTACTATAATCCTTTGGTACTCTCCTTACCACTGGTAAGGCCTTCCCTCTGATGTAGATAAATAAATTGTTGTTGTCCTAAACCCTGGAATGACTTTTAAGAGTTAATACATGCAGTAAAATGTTTTCAGCCTTACACCAAGTTTTTTAAGTCCTACATTCCTGCTTTAGTTTCCTCACTTGCTTCTACACCAGTGTATACCTTCAACAGAGCCAGTGCTATCCTCCATCAAAGTATTTGATGAAGGGGAATATCTGTGCAAGTGCTGTCAAATTTCTATTTAATACCAGGAAAGTCAGGTAAATCAAGATAGAGAAACACTGTTTTTTAAATCTCAATGTGAAGCATTGATTGTGTGAAGCATTGATTGTGAGAAAAGTAGTTGCAAGTTAGTAAGTGTATATCAGGGTACTTGAGTGCGCTCTGTATTAAGTGAAACCGATGGATACATACTGAGCAACAACAATATACCAAAATATTGAATAATTGATTTTTTCAATAGGTACTCTCAATTTGGTGGGAAAAAAAATGTCTTACATGTTGCTGCATAATGTGTAACAGGAGAGCTGAATTAAAATTGTACAGGCTTCTCCACATTTCATAGTGCTTAGCCTTGCAGCCTTAGTGTTTCTTTCCCTTTCTATTAACTGTTTTTTATACAAACCCAGCTGCTTTCCCATTTCCAGCCCCAAAAGAAACTTGGTGTAAACATGTAAATAGAGAGTATTGGGCCTTTCAGTGAGGTGATATGCTTATTTACACAACTTTTTCTCTGTGTTCTGTTTTTTTCATTCCTATTTCAGCAGTTTCAACTTGACACAGTAAGCTGCACTGCTGGCCAGCAGCCACAGCAGGACATTTTATGTTGTAAGATGTTTAAAACAGTGAATGTATTCCTTTTGTTCAGGGCTTGCAGCTCTTGGCCCTCTGCGTTGGACTCTTTCTGCCCCAGCACCCATTCCTTTGGCTTCTTAAACTTCACTTAAAGAAGAATGCAGATTCCAGGTGTGCCTGAATATTAATACCCAGCTAGTCAACTGGTCTTTCTGAAGTACCTTGTTTTCAATCTTTCTTGTAATATATCAGATCTTTTGATGTATATTTTAAAATGAATTTGAGTAGAATTGCTACAAAAATCCAGTACATGTTACTTCTGTGCAACACTTGGGAAAGTTATAAGTTTTTAAAAAAATGTATTTTGAAGAGCATACTCTGACTGTGTGTTGCAAAACGGTGAAAACCAAAATACTGCTGGTCTCAGTGGACTAATTCTCTAATTCCACATACAAAAAAATGTGTTGGAAATCTCAGAGAGTGAAATCTGAGTGCTCCTCCCATCAGGCTTCTCCAGAAATATTCACTCACAGTTCACTATCCTTTCAGTCAGTCCCCAGGAATTGCCTTATTTCTCTTTTTGCCACAGAACTGAATTTGGGAAATACGCTATATATTGCCAACGCTGTGTAGAACGTACCCAGCAGAATGGAGACCGAGAAGCCAGACCTTCCAGAATGGAAATCCTTTCCACTCTCCTGAGAAATCCTTACCATCACTCCCTGCCCTTCAGTATTCCAGTTCATTTCATGAATGGCATATATCAGGTAATGTTATGCAGGCCACAAAATCTGAGCTCTCCCGACCCCCTGCTGTCAGCATATACATGAAGCAGTACATCAAAAAGAGAACAGTAAGGTAAACATGGCTCAAGTTTCATCCTGTGCCAGTGCCAGCAATGGCAGACACAAAGTAGTCGTGATCTTATTTGATCAAGTAAAAGTAACGGTTTGGGGAAAAACCTTAAAGAAAAAAGTAAGACCTTGTAAGAGTGAGAACTGCCAAAACTGTTTCTTATTTAACCTGACCATGAGATGAATGAATTAGACTGAAGGAAAAGGGAAGGCATTAAATTCCACTTCCTTTCTTCAGACATTTTGGAAATTAAATATCTCAGTGAAGGCCTGGAAGCACAGCTGTAACTCCCATTATCAGTCGTGAAGGATAACCATATTTGTTACAGAACTAACATGGCTCTGTTCTTAACTCTTTGGGGACGTCATTAGTCAAAGCCTGGAGGAAACAGTCCATGGGCTTCCAAGCATGCTGCTTCATATCCTGGTTTGTGTTTCCAGCTGTGAGAGGTGGCTGAGAAGAGTTTTAACAATTCATAGGATTCCTAAATAGAAAGTGACTTTTTATATGAGATCAAGGCTATATCAAATAATTTTTTATTTTCAGGTTACAGAAGAACTCTGCGTATTTTCACCTCTAAGTTTCTTAATTGCTTACTGCTTGTCTTGTAAAACAGGAAAAAAACAATATCCTTTAAATAGTCCTAAAGGGTTTCAAAATTGAAGTGTGGAGAAGAAAAGGAGGAACTGCTCAATAGTTATTTACTGCCCAAAATGGTATAGTTCCAAGAGCTAAGAAAATTGTAATAAATTACTTCAATGGGATCAGCAAATAATAATTATAGTGGTATTAAAAATTCTTGTATTAATCTCTGAACATTCATCAGATTTTTAATTTAATGCCAGCCACTGAGAAGTTCAAACAAAAGTTCATGATCCATTTTCAAGACATTTTTTACCAAAACTTTTTCAACATATCAAATACAGGAAAACACCCTCAACACAGATTTAAGTGAATGTCAGCCACTGGTGTCTGTAAAGAAGCCATTTGCCATCTCTTGTTCAAATGCTTCAATACCAGTCACAGCAGACAGAAGTTCATATTTGGGGAAGTAAAATTAGAATGTTCTGTATATTACTGACCTGTGTAATAGTGACAAAGCAACATTCATGAAATATTTTGAATCCACCAGTGTAGATCTGCCACCTAATATCTCTCCAAAGCTGCACATGATGAAAAATGATTAATTAATCTCATTTGCTTCTCCACCATATTGGAAGGTGCAGGAAATTATCATCTTCATTTTTCAAGTGGTATCTGTCACAAAAAACTCAGATACCAGACTATTTGTCATATAAATTCTGTCATAGAATTCCAAGTGTAGCAAGTGTAAGGAAACCAGTTCCACTAAACTGACTTCCCATGAGGAAATCTTTTCTAGGCCCTTTATGGCAATTTTTAATTTCCAGTGACAATGATGGATGGAATAGGTCTTATAGTCCCACTGTTATTCTAGAGATATTATATTTCAAAATATTAGATTTAAGAGGGGAACAGGAATGAGTTTGATAGAAAATACATTTTGGCTGCTTTTTTAGGTTGTTGGGTTTGATGCTTCTACCACAGTAGAGGAATTTCTGAACACTCTGAACCAAGATACAGGGATGAGGAAACCAGCTCAGTCAGGATTTGCACTGTTTTCTGATGATCCCTCTGGCAAGGATATAGAGCACTGTCTTCAAGGAAACATCAAGGTAAACAAAAGCCTTTAAGAAGCTGTGCATATAAAAAACCAAAGTATCTTCATTTGACAGAGTTTGCTTCAGACAATGTAAAGGAAAACATTTTTCAGGCTGAAAACTGTCTTTTTTTCTTAATGTGAAAAGAAAGATTTTTTTATTTAAAAAATCACTTTTTCAGTTGCTGAAATTCATTCAGTGAAATATAGTTAAAAACTTTCTCCAAGAGACCCATATTATTCAAAGAAGTAACAGCTGTGTTAAAAAACAAAAAGTAAGCTGTTACAGTTCTTTAAAACTAAAGAGCAATTAGAGTCAAACATAGACTTAGAGATTTCAGTCAACATTTCTGATACAGCTCCAGAAGATGACCATGGGAGGTCCAAGAAGTCATTGATACTGGGGTGGAGATCCTGGGAAATTAAAACAAGAAATGGTTCCGTCTTTAATACAGAATAGTTTTAGACCTCAGTTTAAGAAATTTACAATTTTTGGCTTGCCATTGTCCTGAATTCTAAATTTTAGCTATTAATTAAATTCTTAGCAGTAAAGAGTGACAATACGCAATATAATCTGTTCTTTAGTAAAATATTCGATACTTTCCAAGTCTTTTAACAACTATTGAATCATTAATTTTTTGTACTTCTACCAAGTAGCTTTCTGCACCCTTTGGCCAATGTTCACAGCTGCACTTTTGAGTCACAAGGTGTGGTACAACCTGGATAAACAAGCGGTGTCACCATGATTAGAAAAACGACCATATGGAATGCAAAACTTATAAAAGATGTACTTATATTCTAGGTAATTGTAACTTTAGAAACTACTCATATTACTGCTTCCAGGAAGGAACTTTTATGAAGGAATGGTGAAATGAAGCCCAGCTGGGCTCCTAAGATCTCTGTTCCACATCCTCCCCATCTTCCCACCTACCCAGCTTTTCTTTCTGAATCACTTTTGGTGCATTTTATAGCAAACTTCATGCCAATTTTATAGCAGTTACTAGAGAGGACCTGAAAAACTTAGGCATGCAGCAGAAGGAGAAGGCAGAGAGCAAAGGCATTTGATTAATTATGTAACAACTCACTCTGTATTATTATTTGTTCATTGGCAGCTGCTAAATCAAGTACCTAGCCTTTCCATGTTATGGCTTGTTTCCAAAGGTACTGCATGTGTTGCAGGATAAACAAAAACCAAAAATGTTAATTATTAAACACTTTGACTAAGAAATGCAAGTAAAGTTCAGTGAGTTTAAAAATTCAAGCTTTGTATGTTTCTAATAGGCTATAGGTAGAGGACATTAAAATAAGCTGACAGTTTCTATTCAGAGGTGTTTTGAAACAGGAAGACATGCCAAATCAGTTCTATATTGCTTTCCTTCTAGATCTGTGACATTATTTCAAAATGGGAGCAAGCCTCCAAAGAACAACACCCTGGGAAATGTGAAGGCACGAGGACTGTCCGCCTTACTTACAAAAACAGGTTTGTTTAGCAAGTCTAATATCTCTGTTTTGTACCAAGATTTGGTTTTCAGTTTCTGCAGTTTCTTCATCTGAGAAACACTGGCTGACTTGAAGCTTGCAACAAAAATAATAAATGGGTGCAACTGAAGAATTTTTTCTAAACATAGTTACCTTTTTTTAGTTCTTAAGAGGTGAGCAGGGCTGTAAAAAAAAACCCACTGAAGTCAAAAGACTGACATTAAATATTTACCCACTGGTTCAAGTACAAGTCTTGCTCTGCTAATGTGTTCTGATGCTGAAATAAACTTGTCACATTCAGAGATACTGCTAATCCTCAGGGCTAATGCATTTCTATATCTTCTTTACTTAATAACTTTCTGTCTTTTCTGTAGGCTTTATTTTTCAGTTCAAGTTCATGGGGAGACAGACAGAGAGAAGCTGCTGCTAGTGTATCAAACAAATGATCAAATAGTCAATGGACTTTTCCCTGTAAACAAAGAATTAGCAATGGAATTGACAGCCCTTTTAGCTCAGGTAATCTTTATGCATGAATAACTCACACAGCAGGTTTTCAGGAGAAAATCTTAAACAAACTGATCCATGATTGCTTGACACTCAGTTGACCTCCACTTCTTACATATGAGTCTGCAGGAAACAGACTGGGCTGGAATCGTTGTGTAAGGCAATTCTGGACTGGAGTGGAAATGCTTTACAGCATTCGCTGCTGCTGGCACCAGTATGGCTAAAATGTGCTTTCCCTCTTACACAGACAGGCCCTCTGGCATTAAATATCATGTAATCATATACCATTTCTTCATTCACTATTCCTTCCATGATTTCTGCAAATTAATTCTCCAAAGTAACAGCTCTTCAGTGAAAGTCTAAGACCTCTTTACTAGACATTATGTTTTATTTTTAAAATTTTAAAAGCTCAAATGAAGAGTTTTGAGAAAGTTACTTTTGATGTTGTTACTCAATAAATGTAAACTGATTTGTGTCAGCTGGAGATTTAGCAATCCAAGAGCAGAAGTAATATTATTAATGTCTACAATTTGTGTTTGATATTTAACTTTTTTCCATGGTAGATAGAAAATAAGAAAAAGAAAATCACTAGTGTGACTTTTTTATCAGTGAAAAGTATATATTATTTGACAATTTTGTTTTCCTTTGTACTTGGTAAAACAGATCAGAAGATAATTCATAATATCTAGCTAGAAATTTACTCTGGAGTAACAAAAAACTTTCTTCATGGACTTCCCCTTAGGTAGAGATTGGAGATTTTGAACGGCCTTTCTCAACTCCAGCAGGGCAAGTCACTTCCCAGTCTAAGTCCAATCAAACACTAAAGCAAGTTTTGGAGAGATTCTACCCTAAGAGATACAAGCAAGGTTGTTCAGAGGAACAGTTAAGGTGAGATGGGTTTTTTGATTCATACTTTCTAAAGATTTAGGAGTGAAACATGGAAGTTTTAAATTGTCACTGGGAATAATGTACTGTTGGGCTATATTTGCTTAAACCTGTGTTTGAAACTCATTTTCTCACTGATCTAAAGTACCCATTTCCTCTGCATATTTCTAATCTAAACAAAGGACCATTATCAATAACACATTCCAGCAAGAGCTGTAGCATACAGCACTGCACAGTGTTACAAAACACAGCGATTTTGAAATTCTTATTTTTCTTATTCAGCAAATCTAACTAGGTCTGTCTGTGCACAGACTTTTAAAGCATTACTGAAGTGAAGGACAAGAGGACGTGATCTGTTTGTTATTCTAGTGTGCAATCTCTGGCAGCCAGTCAAATCAGGAATGTGTAACTTAGTGGACTTACTAGTAAGGTATCACTTAATTTAAAATTAATAACCTGCAGGGCATTTAAGTCAACATCTACTGACGTGAAAACGAGTGGAACAGTGTAATAAATTATCCAAAGTCAGTGGTTTTGGAATCCAGTAAACATCATAGAAATGTTCTTCAATACAGAAAATTTTCAGGTTGAGAAAATTTAAAGCTATTATTATATACACATAATAACATTATTACATTCTCAGAAGACAATGGGGCATTCAAACTTAGTGAGCTTCAAAGAACAAATTCTAAAAGGTCTCAGATTAGATTAGATTAACTCATGGAGGGAAAGTGAAAGACCTATTGAACTGTTGAAGTAGTCCTACACTACAAGATCTCAAGATTACAAGATTACAAGCAGAGCTGGAAATCTGTGGTATGGGAAGGCACTCTGTGCCTGCCCTGTTGCCTCTATTTTTTTTGCTAAGGGTGCAGTTTGACTTCATAAACAGTAAGACCAAAGCTGCAAGTGATGGATCTTCCTTTACTGCACATTAGCCCTCCCTTTTCTTGGGCTACATCTAATAACCTTATGACTGCAGGTCAGTGTCCAAGAAAGGTATTCTGGGCTGGGGGTTTTTTGGGTTTTTTGAGAATCAGTTTTTCCATAGCATTGAACCAACTTGCCAAGGAGCCACAAATTCACAAAAGGAGCCAGAAAAAAAGCCCCGGTGTGAACACACTGTGCATCAGGAGCAGCATTTTGGATAGCAGTGCTCAGACACTAAGAGGGAGAAGTGCTAAGCCACGTCTTTCACACCTCCTGCCAGCCATGGGTAGATACGTGCTAAGCTGGATGGATTTTTGGAATGACAACTGACATAGCTGTTGAGTACTGATAAAGGTACATTGATTCTCTGCAGAGACACGTTAAACGCTGTCCCAGACTTTCTGCCTTTATGCTGCAACTGCTACATCAATATATAATCATAATGTTTCAGAAATTAGAAGATACTTAATAATTTTCATGTGCATTAAAATATTAAATGACATTTTGGATTTATTTAATTCTGTATCAGCAATAGTCCTTGTATTAACTGAAATTATCATTTTAAGAAATGGATTCTTTTGTTGCTTATTAAACTTGCTGTGGGCAAGCATTGGAATGCCCTTCAATGAGTAAATTCCATCCTTCATTTCAACAGACAGCTTTGCCAGCGACTGTCGACAAGATGGATGGCTCTCCGTGGGCACAGTGCCGCAGACTGCGTGCGCATTTATCTCACCGTGGCCAGGAAATGGCCTTTCTTTGGGGCTAAATTGTTTGTGGCAAAAGTGAGACATTTTAATGAGCTTGACTGGGGAGGGAGAGAAGGGGCTTAAATATAAATATAATTTGCAAATATTAGTACATTTTTATTGAAAATAACTGTGTGTACATGAGCTGATTGAATCTCCTGTCAAATCACTTTTTAAGTTATACACTGGTGAAATATAATAGCCATAGTACTAAGTGTATCATAATAGTAAACTTTCCACTTACTGCTTGTTTTTCATTATTAATCTGTATTTCCATTTCCTTATATCTTAGTTTGAGATAGCCTTTTAGGTTTAGACTCTTTTTACCTGATAACTAATAGAACATTGAAAAGTTACCATTAACTGGCTCTGGAAGCTGAACCTTGCAGAAGCACTAAAGGCTAAGAGTATTCAGAGCATTCCCTTCTATGCTGGCCTCTCTTAATTTATCTTAACCACTGGTATCTTAATTCTCTTGATTCAAATAACACCTCTGTTAAAGAGAACTGTCACCTCATACCTTCAGTTTTAATAGGTAAACCCAGTGTGTGTGTGTGTGTGTGTGTGTGTGTATATATATATATATATATATATATATATATATATATATATATAATTGCTTGTCAACACTCAGTTCTTTGTATATTTATATATATGAGCTAGTGGAAAACCTGTAAGACAGCTGACTATTTTATTAATGAGACTATATATTTTATTGGACTAAGTACCAGGGTAGGTTTCAAGTGTATTAGTTTGAGTTCGTAGTTCTGCCACTGGCCACCTACATGGCTTTGGGCAGGTATTTCAATTCCTTTACTGAAATCTACACTGTGAAGGAACTGAAGTGAGAACTGTGGATGGACAGAGGTCTATAATAGCTGAGAATTAATAATTATTCCCATATTGCCTTATTTTGAATTAGTAATTAAAGAACATTTCTCTTTGTAGCCTCTAGCAACACCCTCAGTTGAGAAGTCCTTCATATGGTTTGCTGTCCATGAAGATGGCATAAGCATCCTGGATTACAGCTCCATGGTAAGTGAAATTGCTATTTTAAATTTGGTCAAGATAGATTTCATTAATAATTATATGGAGAGATTCACCACCATACTATCTAAAAGATGTCACTTGCTTTCCATGCTAAGTTATCTTGTCCTTCTCTTAAAGCAAAACTTCATTCCTTTTAAAATGCTTTAATGTTGTCATCATTACAGTAGCACTAATAATAGAAGTAATGAATTCTTTGCAGAGAACTTATTTTTGTTTATCAGATACAGGTTTTTTTATAATTTAATGAAATGTTAATGTTTTAATCATTCAGATGTCAGGAAATCCATAGTTATTGTAATGTTATCACAATAACATTAATTTCATTTTCCTGGAGACTTAATTTTCCAGTATTATTCATAATACATACACTCTGCAAAGAGCAGTTACTTTAAAAGATTGTTATTTTCATTGTATTATTTTTGTTTAATAGTAGGTAATATAACCCAGCGTTATTTAATTATGTCATTTTAGGCTCAGATTTTTCTTTGATTTGCAACACAAGTTTTCACAGAGAATGACTCGTAATCAGTGTAAAAAGCAATGCCTGAGAAGATCCCTGCCTTCATTTATATCCTGCAAAGAAAAAGAATGGCATGCTGCTATTAGCAAGTGCTAATATTGAATATCAGAAAATTAAAATCTCAGCTTTATAATTGTGCTGATATGGGCCTTTTCATTACATTTCTTTGCAGTTAAAGAAATAATAAAACAAAGAGCATGAGGAGAGCAAACTGCAGCTCTCAGGAACAAGCAAAATGTGGTTGCATCAGACTGCAGAGAGCTCTACAAACACTGCTCCTGGAGCTATGGCATTTCTGTAGGGGATTGCCAGGTTAAGTACTGGCAGACCTTACTTGACATTCAAGGAATGCTCAGCATCCAGGGAACATTGGGATTTTCTGTAGGAAGGATCAGGGATATCAGAAATGATGTTCCAAAGGGTAGAGATAATACTATTTCAAAACTGAGGCAAAAATAGTTTTACTAGGGAAGGACACTAAGTTATTGTACAAACATTGTCAGTGTTTGTTATTGTACAATCATTGATGATGAAGTTTAAATGTAAACATCTGCAGAAAAAAATTATGAGGTACAGCAATAAATTAAATGCTGATCTTAACTCAGAGGCCACTATTATGTTGTTGAACACTGAATAGTAAGAATTGAGGGATGAAAAGCTGAGGAGCCTTGAAGAGCATTTAAGTTTCATCAGAGTTGTGAAAAAAAAAGAGAAGAAAATTTAATTTGTGTGTTTGCAAAACACAGAATAGAATACTGGAGTTAAATTCCTTCAGATATCTCATACTCTGCCATTTAATTTATTTAGACACTGCTTCAATTTCAAATGGAATCAGTAAGATTAACTTTTCTCAAAGTCAGTCAAGATTTGGGTAAATGGAATTACACACTTGAGTTTAAATCTTCTTATATTTTATCTAATTAATTTGGAATAGAAATAGAGGTCAAACTTAGAAGAGTTGTCTACAGTGAAAATTCCTCATCATGAAGGTCTAAATGGAGTTATGCCAAAATTCACAGTAAATTTCAGGATTCACAAGAGGCTACCTCTGCTGAAAAATACATGTGTAATTATGTTTTTAAAAGAGGAATTTGTCATAATCTGTTTTTCCTGAATTGTCCAGCTTAACTGCTTTGTGTTTTGTTCTGGGGGTTTCCTTTTTTCAGCGATTGACAGTTACATACACATATAAGAGTCTGATGACTTTTGGAGGCTATCAAGATGATTTTATGTTGGTTGTTAACAATGCTCAGACAAAGGACAAATCAACTGAAAAACACCTTTTTGCCATGACAAAACCAAAGGTTGGTATATTTTCTGAAACCGTTTTCCACCATCTGCTTTTGTGCTCTGTCTAGTGGGTAATCCCTAACAGATGTGAAAGATGAAACACCTTTTTTAATCCCACCCTGCTCAGATTACTAACGCTTGCCAGATGATTTTAGAGAGCAAATAATTAGTAATGTTAGGGCTAACTGTGACAGTACTGATGTGTTCCTATTCTTTTTGTGTCCCTGTCTATAACATTCCATATTTTTCATAGAAGGACAAAAAAGGCTGATAAGGACAGAAATTACATGCAGTACCTAAAACTTAGTCTGTTTGCCTAATCAGCACCAGAGATGATTTTTCAAAAAGTACATTTGGTATCTACAGTGAAATTGTAGAACACAACATCTGAAAGACCAGTCACTTCTTAAAAATCCTAGAATATTTTTCCTTTTGGTAAAAAAAAAAAAAAAAAGTCCTGCTTTTTAAATCTAGATATCTAGATTCTCTCCACTGGTAAGACTGACTGTATTAAAAAACAAAAACAACCAAAGGTTTTGCTGTTAGTTTGAACAAATTTATGAAATAATACAAAATTCCACTTATAAATTTGGTTTAAAACATGATTGTTCATACAAATAAGCATAGTAAAATACATGTGTTGAAGTTTCCCTCAGATTGTGCCCTTACAGAATCACAGAATGGTTTGGGTTGGAAAGGACCCTAAAATCACCTAGCTCTGTCCTGGGCAGGGAACCTACCATTAGACCAGGTTCCTCTGAGGCCCATCCAAGCTGGCCTTGAACACTTCCAGGGATGGCACATCCACAGCTTCTCTGGGCAACCTGTTCAGTGTCTCAGCAAGGTTTGTATGGGTCAGAAAGAGAAAATATGATAAAAACCTCCCTGAAGTCTTTATTCCCTTCATCTACCCTGCATCTTGAGTTCTCTGAGAAATAGATACTTTCTGGCAACACTTCTCAGAGCATCATCTTTTGGACTTCAACATCTCTCTCAAAATCAAAGTAATCTCTGAATCATTTAAGACTGTGAAAGACAAAGTATCTTTGATACATCCTGATGGGAATAATATTACATTATTTGCAAGGAGCAATAAAAAAAGCTTTATTAGTTATATCCTCTCTCCCCATCATTAATTTGTTAAAGTACAAGTACTTATCCAGTTGATGGTGATTGTCACTTGCTAAAAAGTTAGCTATTTTTTCAGCAGTCAAAACACATCACTGTATTTTTCAAAGAGTTTTGTATGTTCCTGTTATAGATTCTTGAGATCACTCTACTGATTGCCAGCTACATTAACAACTTTCATCAGCTAAAAGGAGCTGCTCATCACCTCTCTGCTCCAGCGTTACTGGCGCCTCAAACTGGACAGAAACTCAAGGAAATGGGGAGCCAGCCACTTCTTGCAATCAACAGACCAACTAAATGTCCCACTTTGTTATGAAAGGATTATGTATCATGATAATGCATCCTTGTTAGAGGGTTTCTACGTGGACTGCAAACCTTCTGTTGTACAAGATGTAGAGCATAAGCAGCTGTGTAAACAAAAGGAAGGTGGACAGGTTTGCATTCATTCAATTGCATATAACAGGAGTAGCCCTTTAATTAAAGCTGTGGCCTGAATTGGAAAGATGATGTGTCAGTTTAAGGGTTATGATTTACTGGGGATTGCCTGTGCCTACAGCTCAGAAAAAATGTATCTGTTTATAGTGATGGAAAAAGGTGTCATTGGAAACAATTGTACACATCTTATAGTTTTATAGATATATATACTCAGGGACCAAACTGTCTTCAATTCTTCATCTCTATTTTTCAAAATTAGATAATTTGTATAACTTTCATTTTGAAAAGGCATTTTTGTTTAGAAAAGCAGTCAAATACAAAATATTTTCCACTTCCAGTAACCATCCTTATTTGCTATATAAGTATCATGGGACTAAAAGGAATAAATCGTGTATAATTGTTTCTCCTTTGGAAAAAAAACCCAAATACATAAGCACATCATGTAACTATTACAAATTTAAAGAGTATTCTCATGATACACTCTAGCCTTTGTTATACAGCTGTTTTACTTGGCAAATCTTCAGCCTTAGTCACGTAAATTTCTAAATAAACTTATGCTCCAGCCTTTTGAAAAAAATCTTAATTGGATAGGCACTGTATTTAGTACAGTTTTGTTAAACAAGACTCTGTACCTAATTTCTCCTTTAATCCAGAATAATAATATAATACAGATGGCAAGAATGACTCACAATTCAAAACACAAGAAAACCATTGATTAAAATGTTGTGAGTAAACTTGGAGACCTAAAATCCATGTACAATATGTATAATGTGTATACATTGAGTCAGAATAATGTTTACTTCTTGTTTTTAATTTGTATCTATACATTTCATATTCTAATACTAATTAAATGTTCTTGCACACTGAAGATATGATGCTGCATCTGCACTATTGAACCTAGGAGCACTTTCCTGTTGCCTTTTTCAGGTGTAGACCTCAGTGCTACATAGGTCAAATGCATAGAAATTACATCCACTGTTTTTCTTGTCCTCTCTTTTTTGTTCCAATGCAAATAAACCACTTCTGCAGGCTCTGAAATGGATCAGCACCATGCTCTTAATAGATAATTTAGGTACAACCATGAAGGTACTCAAACATAAATCACTGTTCACGGACATTTTACAGCTTCCACTTCAACTCATGTTAATGATCATGGATCATTAATCCCTTACAGCCAGTCCTTATTGGTTTTTGTTTGACTATTACTTAAAACGGAAGCAATTTCACAATGAAAAATCTCAGTCTTACGTTCTTTAAACATTTCAAATGCTCATACTGAGAGAAAATATATTTTCAGCTTTTTTTCCTCTATTAAAAGTAGGGAGTATCTTCCTAAAGAATAAAAATAGATTGGAAGGGAAATACAGGCCATGCAGAGAATATGGTCTTAAAAAGGGGTAAGGCAGACAGGCAAGCTGGCTTTCTTTAGAAAGCTCTCAAAGTCCTGCCACAGCTCCTAAAGTCCACAGGACTAAAGCACCACTTGATAAATGGTACCATAGGCCATAGGCTTCCTCTTGAAAATTACAACCAAACAACACATGTACTATATCCAGATGCTTTCACTTTTGCAAGGTGGAAAGAGCTTCCTGGTAACTCCCACCCTTTGGTGGTGGTTGAGGCACTAGACCCTTCTTTTTCCATGGGGCAGAGACAGCAGCAGGAGGTTTTACCACCTCCTAGGCAGCCAGTCCCCTGCCATCATCCAGGGAAGCATCTTGGGAGCTACAAGAGACCTATGGCATTACTTCTTGTGTTGCACCCCATGGGAAATGATACAGACTCCATGGTGAAATCCATTTATGAATTAAAACCCCTTTGCAATCAGCAGAATAATAACTTTCTTAATTAATTAATAACTTAATTAACAGGTTTGAGGGGTGTTTACAAATGCACACGTTACTGTCACAGGTCACAGTATAAAACTTCTCAAATGTAATTAAAAACTTCAATTTACAAACACAAAAGTCTTCTTGTAATCATGAAATTTTGATAACCTGGAATACTCCAACTAGTAGTCTTTCCTAATTGCCCAGTCTCAAATGAATGTTGCAGATCACCTTCCATTATTAGAAGGCAAAAAAAGTGGAGTATTTTGCTAGTGAGCTTGTTCTTTTTGAAATCTTCATTGAATTTGAGACTACATGATAAACAATACAAACAGCTGATGTGCACATTTGGAGATTTCATTAACAACATTACAGACAGTTGTTTTATAAAGCCCTGTACAGTCTATGAAGCAGAGTATGACCTTCCTGCCTTTGTGTAGGAGACTCTAGATAGTGCTTTGCTTTTTTCTGTTAAGCTCTGCTGCTGCAGTATGTGCCTACATCATTGTCATCAGAAGCAATTCATGCATTAGTTCCCTTCTTTTGGCATGACTTTCCAGACTTACTAACTGCTCATTATAGGTCATCATTAATCCCATGTAGTCACATGACTAGAAATGCTGTGTTATTTTATTAAATAAATCCACTCATAGTTACCATGACAACACTGGGTTAAACAATGGAGCTGCTTCCAGTTTGATTAGCAGGAGTGAGGATTCTGTAGTGACAGTAACCTCAGCAGACACTTCCCTTCAAGGTAACAGGGTCGGCAAGTGGAATCTCTTTCACATGCAAGCACACTTCCAAATACAACTCTGCATATCTCAAGGCCTTGCTCCACGATAATCAAGCTCCAGAGTTACTTAAAGAATACCACACAGTGCAAGACAGCAAGGCTGAAAATTTCACAGTCCAAGCAGATAATCTGTTCTGCCTTTCCCACCAGCCCAAGCCTCATGAGTGCTCAGCATCTCGGTCTTAACCTTAAGTCATCCATCAAAGAAATTCATACTGTGCTACCTAATCCATGACTACAGCCCAGGTAGGAACCTGACCTTTCTCACCTCAGCAGTGGTGATGCTGTGGGAGCCGTCAAATGAGCAGCAGCTTCTGGGAAAACTTCCAATGCTCAAACTTGCAGAACCCAGGTTGTAAAAATACAGCCTAGGTTGCAAGAATACTATCAGGATGGTATTAGTATGTTAATACATGCAAGTAGACTTCACCTTCTGCTATGAACTTTTGAATAGCTTTCATGCTTGCTATGAGTTAGTAGTCAGAATCAACAATCCATGTAAATGATCAATGAATCTGAGCTTGACAATGACTGAAAAATCACTAGTAAATGTCTGTACAAACAATCACATTGTTTTGAAAAGACTATTTGGAATGCAATGTAAATTAATATATTACCTGAACTTCACTCTGCCGTGTCAATTTTTGAGCAGCAGTATTAGGCAAGAGAACGGCTGATTTCTAGAACAAACAAGACCCATTTACTCCTGTAGCACACCAGGCAAAGGATAAAACTTTAAGGTTTTAATACAATCCATAAAATGAATGGGTTTTGTTATTTTATATTTAAATTTTGTTTAAATTTGAAATAAAAACGTACATTTCCCTATGAAAAGAAGGCTTTTCATAGGTAGGTAGGTATTTGGTGTTGGAGTTCCTTGTCAGACTACCAGTTTTCACAGGTTTTAATGGCTTCTGAAGGAAGAAAATCATTCTTGCATAAAGGAATGCACCACGTAAACTTTTAGGTAGAGTTTTAATAGTCCATATAGCTTAGTGCAATCTATTAGTTTGAGTTAAAATTAACTAAGATGATAAGTAACTCAGTTATAATGAATTAGGGGAAAAAAAGTTTTGCGTGTGTGTGTTGGTTTTTTACATTTTATTAGGGCAAAAGAAACAGAGAAAGTTGAAACATAAAATACTGGAAACTCCAATTTAAATTCCAGATTGGGTTTCAATACATTTACTAACTGCACACCCTTTCACTGAGTTCACATGTGTACTGCAGCATCTTCCAGATTTGCCACCTCTGACAGTGAGTAAATGACTGTAAAATACTTTGCTTTTTATACTCCTGCTGTTGCAGCAATAAATGCAGAGGTCATAGTGCCAGAAGCAATTCCTACCATAGTTTTGCTCTATTTGGCAGAGCAAGAGCAGCTTTATCCAGGGGATTTTACTACCTCTAGGTGCTGGTTACAGATCAACCCTGGCTTCATAGATTGACCAAGATACCAAAAATGTTCTATTGAACTGAAATTGATAAAAAAAGTGAACTTAGACAGACATCAGCATGATCTGCAGTGTACAACACTACATAATTAAGTTTCTTTCTGGATTTTAATTAGCAAGACCACGGTTTCTATAGAACGTTAGCAAATTCCTGATAATATGCATGTAAAAACCTGGAAATAATTAAAAAAAGACAAAAATAGCCATATAAAGGCTTCTGGAACTAAAACTGGGTGATTATGCAAGCTAAATTTAGAAAAAAAAAATCTTAAAGAATGAACATTACTTAGGGTCAGGGGAAGGATACATCAGCCTTCTTTCGGTAAGGAAGAAGGAACAGTTAAAATGAAATCTAAGTTAATCATTATGAATGAGGCTGCTTTCCTTGATTTGATCAAACAGGTAACTGAATAATTTTAGTCAGGTTTTTCTGTCTCCACTCTCTGAAGATAGAAAGCAGCTCCTCAGCTAGAGAAGAGAGCTGTAATTGTTGTCATGGATTTTGGGTCACTTCTCTGATGTAGGACAGTTTAGACTTGTCAGGTTCACCTGCATCCTATGCCCCTTTCATACTCAGGGTCATCTTGCTGTTTTACTGCACCCTTTAAATCCTACTTTCTAATCCAAGCCTAGAATTTTTGGACTAGATTTTTGATAATCTTATTTGAAGTAATCCAGCCCCTCTTTGTTACAGTGTATGCCCCTTTGTTACTTTGTATGCCCCTTGACTTAAGTACGAAATCACAGAATTCCAGAATGGGTCAGGTTGGAAAGGGCCACAGTGCATCATCTGGACCAACCTTCCTGTTCAAGCAGGGTCATCCCAGAGCACATGGCACAGGATTGTGTCCAGATGGTTCCTGAATACCTCCGGTCAGTGAGACTGCACAGCCTCTCTGCACAGTCTGTTCCAGTGCTTGGTCACCTGCACAGTGAAGTTGTTGTTCCTCATGTTCAGGTAGAACTTCCCGTGCATCGGTTTCTGCCCATCGCCTCTTGCCCTGTTTCCTGGCACCAGTGAGCAGAGCCCGGCTCCATCCTCTGACACCTCCCTTCAGGCACTGACAGACATTGATGAGGTTCCCTCTCAGTCGCGTCTCCTCGAGGCTGCACAGGCACAGCCCCCTCAGCCTTTCCTCCTAAGAGAAATGCTCCAGTCCCTCACCCACCCTCATTGCCCTCTGCTGGACAATAGTTACACAATCATTTTTGTAAAATAACTACACTAACTGTGTGTTACACAGTTATTCCCAAGAAGCGGGAATTACTCGGGCCTCCTTTCACTCCCTCCGCTGGTAAACAAAGCTCACTGAGGGACCACGAGCTCATCAGGAGCCATTGCTTAAGGCCGAAGTCAAATAAGACTCCTGGTGGTGTCGTTTACTTATCCCTGGCTTCCTCCACAGCTGGAGTATTTTTTGTCCCCCCACAAGAGGGATTACAGTCGAGATCCCCCGAGGGCCCTCACACTCGCACCGGCATCGAGGCGTGGGAACCCTGAAAACAGAGGCAGCCACGGCTCCCTCGAAAAGGGGACCGGGCGGTCCCTCGGTGGAACCGCCACACGGCTCCTCCCTCTGTGGGCGGCCGCGGGCCGGGCTGAGCCGAGCGCGGGGCCGGGGCCGCCCGTCCCCGCGGAACTACAGCTCCCGGCGTGCCCCGCGCCGTTCCCATGGCCACGGGCAGCCGGGCCCGCGCCCCGCGCAGCGATGCCCAAGGCCAGGTACCGGGAGCCCTGCCGGGGCTGGAGACAGGGGATCGCTCCCACTGCCCTGGGGGAAGGGGCCGGCAGCCGGGGAGGACATCTTGGAGTGGGAAGGAGAGAGGGAAGGAAGGAGGGCTTAAAACGGGTCGTTCCGGCCTCTACCCCTAAAGCGAGCGGGGCCGAGGGTCCTTGTCCGGTTACTTCTGTAAGGGACCCCATGTGAACTGGGTGTGCAGCTCTCGCTGCCCGAGCAACAGCTTCCCGGCACACCGAGCGCAGTTCCGGAGCTCTCCTGAGCTCCCCGAGCCGTGCTCGCTGCCGGCGGCCGGGAGCTGCCGGCTCCAGAGGCTGCCAGCCTTCCGCAGGCTCCTGACACGCCACACAGCCACTTAAAGGTGTCTTAGTACCGCAGTGGGCTGCCCGGGGAAGAGGTGGAGTGAACGTCCCCGGAGGTGTTTGAAGAAAAGCTTGGACGTGGCACTCGGTCTGGTGGTGTTCGGTCGCAGGTTGGACTAGATGATCTCAGAAGTCTTTTCAAACTTAATTGATTGTGTGATTCTGTGATTAAATGTACTCCAAGCAAAGCCTCCTGCTGCACGGCTGGTACGTGCTCGGTATGTGCCACAATTGGCTGTTGGGGTTATTGAGGAATGTCACTTGAGCTGGTTTGAAGGACTTCGACAGAGAGCAGGTGATGTGAAATAAGTAATCTACACCACAATAACCTTCATTTAAATGTTTTCAGGAATTACGGCCTAAGGTGTGTGTTTGCTCTAATTATTCTCTTCTTACTGTGTTTTCTTCCAACTAGTGATACTTTATGGGATCTTGCTATAGCTGAAGTGGAGAAGAGAGAAAATCCTGATAATGATGATGATGTCAAGCCAGGGGAAGTTTGGGAAAAATCAATATTATTTATGGGAAACAAAAACGGGGTAATCTAAATATCATACAATTCTACACTTTTCAAACATAATTTGTGTTTCGTATTTTCAGATTCATTTTCAGGTTCACTTAATTTTTAAGACATAATATCTCATGGTCTCATTTTACAGAGGTCTAATTGATTGCCAATACCTGTTTTAAGTACATTTCCTATTGCTATATTTGTCATGTATATTAGTTTATACTTATATTAATGGTAGCGTTACTTGATTCTGACTGAAAATTGGACTTAAGTTTCCACTATAAGGCTGCAAATAGTTACATGCATTTGCAGTTTTCTGGTACTTTATTATTGAAATGTTAAACGAATTTGATTTAGTGATACAACTTTATGCTTTAAAGACAGACTTCCTCTTTGTTTTTAATTTCCAGGGAAAGACCACTATCATATTGAGATGCCTTGAGAGGTATGTGTTAAAAATTTTAAAGCAATTTTCAGCTATAGATAAAAAACCAGTCATATTGTGTGATAATTCATAATACATGTATGCAGATGTGTTCTGTGACTGGTTGATCACTTAGGAATGAACTCATTCCCCTTCATTATAACCTTTCAGGTGACCCTTTCAGTCCTTCTCCAGTGTTAGCTGAAATGAGTCATTCCTTTGGGCTGGTGCTGCTGCTTCTCCTGTCTTCAGTAGCTGACACCTCCTGTCTAAAAGTGTCTTCTCTGTACTGCTCTCTCTAAGCCAAATTCTGAACTGACTAATAAATACAATCTAGTTAGTAACTGTAGAATTAACTTCCTTTTTTTAGAGGATCTTGACAAAATTCAGTTACTTTTCCTTTAGGGAAGAGTCTCCAAAGCCAACATTAGCCTTGGAATATACTTTTGGAAGACGGGCAAGGAGACACAATGCAGTGAGTATAAAGTATAATTTACCTTATCTTTATATATATACACACACTTAAAAATAACATAGAGAAACTCTTTTGCAGCCTAAAGATGTAGCTCATTTTTGGGAACTAGGTGGTGGAACCTCATTAGTGGAACTCATTCGAATACCAATCACTAGCCACAACATAAGGTAAGTGTAAATATTAAAATTCCAGAGTTAATTTGAGCTTTCCTTCAAACATTAGTAATCTCTAGACCTCTTTTTTTTTTTTTGTGGAAACCTCTTTCAAAGTCTAAGATAGAACATTTTCAGGGTTTTGCCAAGAATCACTGTAATACCGTGATGCTTTGCTTTAGTCTTCCTTTTCATGCTTCTCTCCTAAATAAACAAGTTCTAAGTAATCTGAACAAAACATAGAGGAAGTAGGTTGGCCTTAAGTAGATGGAACAAAAATACAGAAAGAGAGAACACATAATATCTTTATGCTCAGTGAAGAGCAGAAAACCAGACTTGGGACATACGAAAAATAAAATCTTGCTTCCTACTTCTGGTGCACACATAGATGCTCTTTCTGTAACAGTTATTTTTATGGTGAAAAACAAGGTCAAAAATTGTGACAAAATTTCCTCTTAATGAAAAAGTAATTTCATTACAGAGAGATTATTTGAAAACAAAAGGAAACTGAAATTTTGACCAAATTAAGAGAATGTATCCAGTCTTAATTATCCATTAAAGTAATGGATAGTATATGGAGAAGAAATGCATGAAAAGTTGCATGAAGAAATGACAAAGGTGATAGGGGGTACTTTTCATGGTTATTTTGGTTAGGGAAGATGGGAGTTAAAAGGGGAGAAGAGGATCAAAAGATAAGTTTTGTAATACGATGTATTGCTTTATTTCATTGGTATTGAGCTTTAACTTCTGTAGGGAAGAAAAAGGAGAGATACTGTGTTTCTTGGGTACATTTGCTCCTGTTTTGACTACTGAGATAATGCCATTATTTGCTGAGAGACTAAGACAGAGGAAATAAAAACACTTATGGTATGTGAAGCTCTTTGTCTCTAAAACAGCTTAGGAGAGAAAAAATTAAGTATAATTTTTCAGCCCCAGACTAAATTAAATTAATTGAGCTCTATCTCCGTCTTCCTTTTTTACTGATATGGGATTTTTTGATGTGGAGAATCTTAAGATTATTTGCTGGGATAGCAGTGTTCTATGAGAATAATTCAGTTCACAAGGCAATATTTTAACATGCCAATAAAAATTCTACCATTTCAGCAAATATAAGTGCATTTTGTTGGTTTTCTCATCATTGTAGTCAACCAATTTGGTTATTTAAAAGTTCCATAAACTATATTCAGTTTAATTAAGAGACTTTTCACCAGATTTTTCTTCCCCCACAGCATTTTAAAATTAAATTGAACACTTAGTTTGCTTTGTAGCTGTTGTAATACCACTCAGATCTGAAATCCCCTTTTTCAAGTCAGGCTAGAATGAGATAGAATGATGGCATTCATTCAGATTACTGCATTTGCAATGATCTTTACACATGCACTTAAATGCAGCTGCTGTTTTGGGAGGCAGGGTTTTAGAAAGAGAGGACTTCAGATGTAAAACATTTCTCATCAACAATCCACCTTTAAAAGTCTGGTAGTAGCTGAGGATGTCATGAGTACTCTTTTATCTTTTAGAAGACTTTTCTCATTTTTTTCAGGTTCCAGCAAATTGTCACAGTCCATGACACAGAATATTGTCCTTAACCAGGTTTTCTTCCTTTCATACTAGAAAAGAATAATGAAAGTAGGGAGCTTTCCCAGGTATACAGGGAATAGCCATTGGCTAACATTGTTTGGTCTGGGGTTGTAGACTTATTAGATGGCAGGGATGCATAACACCAGAAATCCTCAGTCATACAGGAAGGAGATACAGGGCTGAGGATATTTCCATATTTTACTGTTTGAAGACAGTCCCCAAAAACAATGATTGATTGAAAGTTGCCAAAATAATAGTTCTGAACAAGAGACAAGGGAAAGGTTTCTCGAGAGTGCAGAATATTCCTAACGGCCATCTTGCTTTGCTGTCACATTTAATTCTGTCTAGGCAGTTAGATCTTCACATTTGCACTACAAGTGTGGTTTTGTATGAAAATGCTGACTGCCTCATGTGCTATATATGTGACCATGTAATGCCTGTTTAATAGGTCATTTGCTGTAGTTCTGGTATTGGATCTCTCCAAACCTAATGAACTCTGGACTACTATGGAGAGCCTTCTGCAGGTCACTAGGAGCCACGTGAACAAAATCTTAACCAAACTAGAAAAGACAAAGCCTGAAGTAGCTGCTGAAATTAAACAGAGAATGTGGAACGATCTGCAGAGGGATCACCCTGTAAGTTACTTCTAATATTTTCTCCAGATGTCACAGGCCTTTATACAGTTAAAGATAATGCTTTTGAAAATCATAAACAACTCTTTTAGATTTTTATGCATGACTGAAAATCCATTTGATGTAGATGAACCTGTTCACTGGAAAATTATAGCAATTTAATAAAAATTCAATAAGAGCAGAAACAAGGAAAGAAGGTTTCTTATATCTTTTTGTTAGATATCTAATGTGATTGTTATGGCATGTTACACCAATCAAAAGAAATAGTTTTAGAGTAGCAGTTTGCTTTTTTTCCCCCTCATCTTTTTAAAATGAAGATGAAAACTAGAATGTACAAAAGTCATCTAGCAAGAGACTAGCTGAAGGTACAAATTTAAGCAAAGAATATAGTTATAACAGCCATCAACATGACTATATACTTTGCATTTATTTAAATGTCTATCACAAACTCAATGCCTTTTGATAATCTGACAACTAATTAAATTATAAAGTTTCAGAAATGTTAACATCAGTCCTTTAAACATAATTGCTAACTAAATCTCTGGAAAAGCTAAACTAGATTATGCACAATAGAAATGAAAAGTCATTGTGCATTAAACCTCTGCAAATGTTGTGTGTATATAATGCATAAATAAGTATTCAACAATTCAAAGACCTGGCATGTAAATCTAGTTACTGTAACTTCTATAAAATGCTTCAATACAGCAAGTTCTTACAGAGCTCAGAAATTTAAAAGTAACTCAAAATATATGAGAAAGCAACATATGCAGCACTCCATAGATTTAGCATATGGGATTTGATATTAGGATTATTTTGGTTTTTACTCTTAGAGAAGGCAATTCATAAAAAAGATAACACCTACATGCACACCTGGCAATAAATTATGACCACAGTGTCTGGTTTCATATAAGTGTTTACATATCAGAAAATTGCAAGCTTATTGCAATAAAGAAAAATAATAATGCTATTAATTGTTCTGGAAACTTGGTATTCTTGCTCTGTAGGAAACAATTATACCTTCTGAACTAAAATTTCTGCTAGCTTCCATTATCAGACATCAGTAATGCAAATAAAATATTATATTTCTGCTTGGTTCTCTTCTTACGTTCATCATTGTTCAAAGAAAAATTTTATAAATTTATTAAAAGAAAATGCTATCTTTTATAGTCAAATCACAGTTTATGGAGATCTTTATGTGCCTTTTAATGGCTAAACATATTTTTATCATGAACAGGAATCAGTGAAATACTTAAATTTCACCAGCCTGGCTAAATAATTATTTCTATGATGATAAAAATGTCAGTTGCAGACCTTGTTTAAAAAGGCTGGATGCATCTAAAGTCAAAAATAAATTCCATAGTCAAAACATGAATAGGGTTCAATGCACTAGTTTCAAGGTTTCTGATGTTATCCCAAATTTTCCTCTTAGTTATGAAATGAAAGCTATTTTCTTAGTTTTATATTCTGTATACTAGTTTTTAAGTTGTGATAGTTTTGTTCAAAGCTTTTGCTTTGACAGTGTATGAGTGAAGCCATTATTTCTCCTCTCCAAGTAGATGATTTTCAGTATGTGCAGCTTCTGTCAATTTTCTGTCATTTAACCTGTCTGTGAAATCCCTGGGGTTAGAGGGAGCAGTTGGACCAACCTCTGCTACAACACATCTTTCTTGCACTGCTGCAGCCAAAGCAGCTTGAATAAACAATTGCTTGAACACAAGGGGATTATTTAATTTCATATGGACTACAGCAAACCCTTCCAGATCACTTGGAAAGTCTTGTAATTCACTTATTAAAATTTTTATCCCACATTAGCTATTTAGCACTTAAGTCTGCACTGTCAGACCTGTTTTCCTCCATTAATACTGATTCACATTTTCAAAACTGTTGGACAATGTTTCCTCTTTGTGCTGATATCAAAAATTTAAAATTCACATTAAGTATTAAGTGTTTGGAAAACATGATGTGGGGAGGACAAATGTGTGACAGAAACAAATAATTCTTTTTCTTGAGATTTTGTCTGTATTCTTCTAGATTTTATCCAAGGAAGGTGAATGTGTCAAAAATTCAGTTCTACTAATACAGCCTGGGAGGTGTTCTGTGAATACCTGAGGTTTTTCCCTCTCTTCCTTTCCCATCTAATAATGTAATATAGAGTGTAAAAGCCCTTTTATGCCAGTAAGTCTTCTGACTGCTCAGAGGGATTATTTCCTCACCATTTAGGAAGAAAATGGGAAAATGGTAAAGTATTATATGGATAGTACAATAAAGTTGATTCCTCTACTTTAAGGTTTGGAAAACCTTGTCTTCTGTGAATTAATTTTAACCCTTTTCAGTTGCTTTAACAGTTGCAATGTTCTACAGTTTGTTTACAGAACTTAACTGTCCTATATCTTTTTAACAGGACTATGCATTAGTTGACCCTTTTCCAATACCCTTGGTGATAATTGGAAGCAAATATGATATTTTTCATGTAAGTAATACTTAAGTACATTTGGAATAATTGAATTATTCCCAGTAAATATTCTGTGTACTAAAGTTTCACTAATATAATAGTAATCTTTTGAACTTGAGTGTGGATCTACCACAAAAAAAAAATAATCTTTCCATCCAACAGCATTAAGGAAGGCCTACTGTCATTCCTTCACAAAACACCCCCAAACTGATGATTTTTTTGAGATGTACTTAGAAAATGTTGAGACACTGCAGACCAAAAAGGGAAGCAAGAAAACACCATGTGGATGATTTCTTTTTATAATGAGAGAAATCCACGTGTTGCCTGTGACAGCGGCTGTAAGTTTATGGCAGTGAAAGAGGGTTGCATCTCAAGTCAGCTGATCAGATTTTTTTTTTGGTAGTTGTGGCAGCTTCAGTCTGTAAAAAGAAGTAAACTTCTTTTAAAGTACTTCCTAAGTCTCCAGAGACAAGTGAGTAATTACACCTTTTATGGAGGGGAGGAAAGAAATGTCATAGTATCAAACATATGTTTGATTTTTAGCAGTCTTACTGGCAGCCTGTGCTTCTCTGGATGGCTACACAGTGCACTTGATACCTGGCTGACTCTCTTGAGTTACTGAATTCTTTATTAATAAAGGGTCTTGCCTTCTCTCATACCAAAGCTTTATGCTGAGCCATGACCTCCTTAAATGACTCTCATGTAATAAGGACAAAATGCCAACATGATTTCTTTGGGGGTCTCGGGTTGCCTTCTGCAGGTGTCACTGAGACCAAGTTTTCATCCATTTTATCCAGGGAAAGCTATCTGTATGATCTTAGATTAAAAAGACATTGATGAAAAGGTGTTTTGTTGCACCTTTCAAATTTTGCAGGTATTACAATTTAGAGAGTGTATACCCAAAGATTTACTTAAATATTTTCACAAAAAGAAAAAAAATCCTTATTCTTCTAGTAGGCTGCATTTCTACTGGAAAAAAAAATTAAAACAATATCAAACAAATAAAATGAAAATTAAATGTACATTCTCAATTTAAAAACTTTTCCTGGACTAACATATTGCCTGAATTGGGCTCCATCTGTAAAAAAGAAACAAAGAGAAATTGTGACATTTCTTTTCAGAGTAGGCTGTTACTGATTCTGTCTTAAGATGTAATTATGCTGACAGCTGAAAGCCTTATATATTGTAGCTTAAGTGCATTGCAGTTTATATAAAAAAAAGTTCTAACTGTAGTACTTTTGGTTTTGTTTCTTACATCTGTGTTTCACTATCAACTTTTTCAGGAGTTAGACTCTGAAATGAGAAAAATAATAAGCAAGACACTTCGATTTGTTTCACATTATTATGGAGCATCATTAGTGGTGTGTATATTCACTTTCTATTTAAGGATAGAGAAGATAAACAATATCTGTTAGAAAACAGTATTTTTTTAAAATAGTACAGTAAAATTCCTAGAGAAAATGGGATTTCATTGGTTTAACAGTAACTTTCTTCATGGGGCTATATCTGTTGAAGAAGATATAGCCCCATGAAGAAGAAGTCACTGTACTGGCAGAGCATGAATGGATGGACATGCCTTGTGAACAAACAAACTACACAATTCCCAATGTCAGCAAAACAAAATGAAAATAGGTACCTGTTAGCCAGCATAGTTCCTGGATTGAGTTTACTGTATCTTGGGCAATTTATTTTTTTGGTACAAAAAGGGAAAACGGGAAAAAGTGATTGCCTTAGATTGAATTAAAGAACTGGCCCTTTTGGTAGAAGCATGAACTTACATCAAGTGACTCAAGGGCTCCTTTTCACAGTAGTTTATGTATACCAGATTACTACATTTAGGGTGTTGAAGAAGGAAAGGAGCTTCCTTACAGAATTGGGTAGAAAGATACCAACATGAGGACAATTAAGTATTTATTCTAGTTTTTCAGGTCATCCTGAAACAGTCCAAAAACACTGCCCCTTAGGCTCACTGTGCATCAGAAGATGGGTCTCAGTGTATCAACCATTATTTATGTAATAAATAATATTAATATTAGCGTAGTGATTATCAAAACAACTTATGTGTACTTTGAATACTTATAATCCCAGCATGTCCTTTTTCATCCATGTAAAGCTATTTCACTTTGACACATGAATTTGTCTTTTGTTAACTGAGAGTACAACGGCCTTGGTTGGGGTTTTTTTTAGTATTTAAGCATTATTGTAATTAAAAATTACAACTAGAATATAAAACTCTTTGTCTGCTAAATCCTCATTGTCATTGAAATGAGAGGGAGAAACTTAATTTCCCACAGCAGGGATCTGACTTCTTTTTCAAAGACATGAATCTATTAGGATACAAAAACCTTTAGACAGGAAGAAGCATGTTGTTTGAGAATATATTCTGAGAACTGCTTTCTGATAAATCTGTACTGTTTTGCCACTTTTAAGCTGGTTTTATTACAATTATATTGTTATTTATTACATTTCTAAATGTTTGTGGTATTCTGGTTATTTTTTAAAGTAATTTAAAAACTCATTAATTTTGGGAAAAAAAATGTGTCTTGCACATATTTCAAAAGTTTTGAATCTGTTTTATGCTACTTTTTAACCTTTCTTGACCTATATATTCAGTAAAAATACATTTATGTTTTTGAAAGGGAATGTGAGATTTAATTCTAGTCAATTCAGTGAACATATACCAAATTTATTTGAGTCAGTATTAATTAGCAAGGCTCTCTCTTTGTAGATGGCAAAATGCAATGTATCTATGATGGAAGTTCATAATATATTATGTTTTCTGATTCATTTAGTTTACCAGTAGATCTGAGGCTCTCCTGCTGAAAGCCCGTGCTCTTATTAATCATTTGGCATTTGGCTATGATAAAAGGTAACATTATTGTTAACTATTAAATGTCTTGCTCAGAGCCTAAAATTATTTAATAAAAATATTTTAATAATGAAAACTTTTTTTTTTTTCCTTAAATATTATCTCTGAAAGATTTTTGTTCATGGACTTGGACTCCAGTGACTCAACTGCCTATCTCTGCTAAGGACAGTGATAACTCCTGAGTTATCACTGAGTTGAGTGATAACTCGAACCGATGAATGAAAAACGTGATTACCAATGGAATTGAGTACTATTTTATTTACATGTATTTATATGCAAACTCCAGTAAGACTTTAGTCTTGGCTACAATAATATTGATTTTTGTTGATTGCTAATTGCTCACTTGATAAATTTTCTTTTTTTTCTGTTTAGCAAGTCTGTATCAGTGGATCCCAGCAAACCTCTCTTTATACCAGCAGGCCTGGATTCCATGAGCCAAATAGGTTAGAATATTTCTTGTTCATTGTTGCTTAATTATTTTGAAAACAAGAAAAACATTTTAAGCAAATAGATAAATTAGAGCACATCAGTATCAGTTTTAACAGATTATTAATGGAAATAGCTTATAGGTTTTAGAATTATGGTTATATATATTCTCAGTATTTTACTGAGAATTATTTGTGTAGGTTTGTTAGGTAGTTTAATAAAGTCTCTGGACTATGTAAAACAGTAAAGTACCAATAAGCTTAGACCTGAAAGAAAACAAAATATACCATACCTCTCAGCACATTTCATGGTAGGAGATCAATTTTTTTTCAAACTTGTTGCAGCTTGTCAGTGTTGAAAGTAAAATACTAAATTAGATGGATCATTATGCAAAATTACTTTGTGATTTATGTTGTTATGACAACAACTTGTCTTACGTGTGCTGTGATCCTCAGGACCACCACCTGCCTCCGACAGTGATCTTGGAAAGATGCGTGCCAACACGCCTTTGGAACTATGGAAAAAAGTATTTGAGAAAACATTTCCTCCCAAGGTAGGGATATACATGCCATGCACACAGCTGCTTTTCTCACAGAACAGCAGCAATATCCCTGCTCCTTTTTGTGTTTCAAGTCCACTGTCTGGAATTGCAGTCTCACTTAGCAATTCTCTTTAATACATTTTTTAAATATAAAGACTTGTATGTAGTAGTTCTTCTACATCTTCAGTTGCCTTCTACATTTAGAAATTATGAAAGATGCTGTTCTCAGTATAAATTGCCCCAACATGATAAAGACTAAACTTTTCAGAACCTACAGAAATGTTATTTTTCATGTTAGTTTTCCTCATAGCCTTTAAAAACACAATAAGCAAATGTTTGCCCCTGCACTCACCCCTTCAAGTTCCCCCTGAACTCCCCCTGAAACAGCTGGAGAAATGAATACACTTCTCATCTTGCAAGCTCCATCGCTGTTCATATGACTATCAGTCTAATTAAAGATTTAAACATTTGCCAAATAGATTCACAGTCTCCTGTTTTGGTTCCACAGCAGGCTTTAACCTTTGAAGCTATTTTTATGCATTGTAAACTTCTTTCTCCATTGCCTCACTTAAGAAGTAGAATTCTGCTTTATTTTATTCCATCACTGGTATTATTGCCTTCTTGCTACTTCCATTTGATATGATTAAGGAGAAATGTGCAGGACAATATTTAAAAAAACCCTCCTCATTTGATAGTTTTTCTTACTATTAGTGTTTTTGCTTCTTTGGAATTTAAGTTTTGTTTCGTTCAAGGCTAGGAAATGAAAAATTAGATATTTGGCACAGATAGCAATCAGTTTCTCAGCTATTTCTCAGCTTCTGATAACCAGAACTGAATTCTGGTCATGAGTATTAAATGGTTTAGTAGGGACAACCTCAACTGTGCCCTAACATCATGGACCAGAAATGATATTTTCATTTTGATATTCAAGAATAATAACCAGCCACCAGATAATATTTTATGCCCTTTAGAGTCTAGCTGCACTGTTACTTTTTCTTCATTTTACTAATAGAACAGCTTTTTTTTTTTTTTTAACTACTCTGTGTCCTGTAGCACAAATTTATTCCATAAATGCAAGCTTTTAGTATATTTTTATTAAAAACAAATATTTTCACTTCTGTAGTGTGGCTTTTTCTTATTAAAATAATAAAAATTCCATCATTTGGGGTTTTGTCTTTTCTCCTTTTAGAGTTTCTGTGATTTACAAGATACCAAGGACCCTGCACAGGATAATCAGTACACTGAGTATGAAGTTGATGTCATGAGAGCTCAGAAAAACCAGGTGTGTGGTAATTCTCCAAATGCTGTTCACAGTCAGGTATTCCAGAATCACCAATACTGTTGAACTAATAGCATATACTCATACCTCCCCTTTTTGCCCCTAAATAATTTCAGCCTTAGATTCCAGTTTAGTAGTTAGTAGTGAGGTTTTTTTCCTGCTGTAAAGATACTAAGCCAGTAGACCATTGTTAGATCTCAAAGTTTTGGCTCTGAATTTCTTTAGAAATTAATAATTCAAATTTTCCCTCAAAACTATTCTCTAGCATAAACTCACTAAAATAAACTTCAAAGCTTTCTTGACAATCATTTCCTCATTTCTTCACCCTGTACTCTCATCTGAATGTGGACTAACACAAAGTGTAGGAAGCAGTATCAAGGTCTGTGGTGGGGACTATTCTTTCTCCTTCAAAACTTACATAAACTGGAAAAATACTGAGATGATAACATTTCTACCTTGAATTTTCAGGTTACAGACATTTTATCTTAAACAGAGTGAATGGAATTATTCCACAGTGATAATGTGGCTTAATCCCTGAATTCCAGAAAAGGCTTTTAGTGGGAAAAGGGTCTTCTATTTTTTCTTATTAATTTTGAAGAGTTTCTGTGTTTCTCTAAATTAGTGGGGAATTAATTTTATGGAAAAATTCTGTGGCAAACAAGATGAAGGTTAAAGGATTGCCTTACAGCTATCAGTATATAACATCAGCTGAGTAGCAGTACTGTATATAACAGTTTTCATCAGTATCATAGGTATGGGTCTGTTAAAATCAAAGCAAGATTTATCCAAAGAATAAAGAAATTTCAGAAGTCCCCTGCAGCCTTTGAACTTGCACATTACCTGCAATATCTTGTTAATGTAGGTATCAGTTCTGAATTTCTGTCACATCAAGAGCAGTCTTAGAAATCACTAAAATTTGTAAGCACACTGCTTTTGGAATTTATAATACATACTCAGAATAGCTCCATATCTCAAAATAACTATATAGTGTACTAGGTTTGTTAGTTTTACATAATAATACATTGAAAAAGCAGACACTGGTATGTATTGATTAAATCATACAGGAAATTATTAATTTTCTGTTTTTAAACAAAAGAGACAGACTTTTAGAATCCTAATCTGTTCAAGGGCATTGCAAACCTTTATAGCTTCTTTTTGTTGGACTACTACAAGTAATTTGATCATTACAGAGAAAATTACTTTTGTTATCTGCAGTTATTTCCTAAGTTTTTATCACAAAGTTTAATTTTTACAAGATTATTTGCACATTATTAAAATGTTTTATATCAGGAATTTGAAATGCACCAAGCTAGAAATATACATCTAAAAGAAAAGCACTCCCTAGTTGCAGTGTTCTTCTGTTTTCCAGTTCAATGGAAAGCAGCATAAAAATTATATTTTTAAAGCAACTTTTTAAATTCATCATATGTCTGACATTCTTTATAGAGTCTCATGGCATCTGTTGTGTATGAGGACCAGTATATTAAGATGGTCAATATGCAACGTGTTGCTGATGAAATCATGGGACCTAATGCAAAATTAAAATTATCATGTGATGGCAGGGAATGTTTTCATGTTATCATTTTTCTCGGTTACTTTTGGTTAATTAATGTTACTTTGGACTCCAGGTGATAGCCTATTTGCTTTTTTATCTCAAAGATAAGCTTTAAAAGAAAAAAAAAGCACAAAACCAGCAAGGAAAGCAAAAAACAGCCCATCATCACTGCATCTGATAGAAGAACGAGCAATACCTGACTGAGTCAGTCTTGGTCAAGACTGCTCAATAATACTGCAATATAGAGATAACTGTGGCAATACAAAGTTTAAATAAATCATTTCCAACTTTGTAATTTTGATTGAAGGATTTGCCTGCATTCTAGCAGAGTAAAAGATTGAATTTTAATTCATGAGTATAAAATAAAGAAATAGGTAAAAAATCAAGAAAGTCCCTGGTTGACTCCAAGATACTGTCAGCATTTATCTGAGATGCTGTTTGTCTGTAGAAGTTTAGAGTTCAGGTCATCAGCATTCTGACATAACTGTTTTCTTTTAGACCAGATTATTTTGCCTCTTTAATATTTTCAGAGTTAACTATGAGATGTATCACTTTCTTTCTAAACATTTTTGCTCTGGAAAGCTCTCTTAGGCTGTCTTTTCCTCACTGTGCCTTTCTTCAAGATGGAGCACAACTCTTTCTCAACTATGTCTTTTCAGAATTCTTTTCCTAGTTCTTGCCCCACAGACATACATAGCAGAGATTTATATCAAATAGTGCTGTTGGAACTGTTTACTGCTTTCCATTCCCTGTAGTTAAGCTACTGAGAGAGTAGCTTAATTCTCTGAGAGAGAATACAGCACCAGGGACCCTTTTGAAATTCATATTTCTAATGTAATTCTTAACTAGCAGATTTTCTCCAGGAATTACTGGAATTTCGGGGTTTTTTTGCAGGGCTTTCAAGATTCAAAAAAATAGTCATTCTGCATAGCGGTTAGGCCTTAAATGTCTAGGTTTCATTTAATTCTTCATACATAAACCACATGGAAATCTTGTCATCCTCTATCCATTCCCTGTTAGCTTTTTGTCTTTTGATGCTTTCAGGTCACCTTAATTTGGTTTTTGGTACACACATAACTTGAATAAGAATGAAGTATTTTAAAACATGATTTCTGATTAGAGGTACATATATATATCTGCATCTGTGAGCACCTATGTAGAGCATGGAAGTCTTGTTCCTTAACTCCTAAATATTTGTGGCTATAAGAGCCTGGCACATAGGAATGTCTCTTTTCTTTAGAAATGCTCTCTGCCACAGATGCAAGTACTCTAAGGTGTCTTTTTGAAGGTTATTCTTTATTTCCTGTTACGCCTTTACTGCTAATACCCAAAATAAGGTGCTTAGACCTTTTGATCTGGCCATTTGACTGCAGCTTCATTCATTGATGCAACAGATAAAGCTCAACCTTGAGCTCAAAGAACCAGAGCACCTCCTATTCAGTTGATTCAGAAATCATGCAGAGCCAAAGTTCACACTGACTCCTATTACACAGAGCTATTACTTCAGGGGTTGGTGCCAGTTCTTGCTGAAGCCTCATGCCATGAAGTAAAGGCAAAAAAGTAGATGCCTGGTGCCATTTGGAGTCAGCTAACAAGTCATGGAAGCAGATCTTAACAGACAGAGGGGTAACTGTTAAGACTATAAAAAGTCATAAACACAAGAAGATACTATATCTCACAAGGAAGAATAGTTGCATTTCCCCTAAGATTGCAGCAACCTAATCAACCATGGCACTCAAAACCAAATATCATTTCCATGTCATATCGGCAGCTGACACGGGGACTGTTGGCCAACAGACCAAGAGCCATAGTTTTTCAGCATACTTAGCTGATGTGAACATACTGCTGAATTTCAGGAGACCATTTCAGTCTCTTTCCACAAAACAGAAGACTTCATGCTGTGCCATGAACCGTTGGCAATACCAGTGTTACTGGGCAGAGAAATATAACAGGCCCCTACCTTAACCTGCATTACAGAGCAGTACCACTTTTCATTTTCTCCACAGGAGGACGTGTGCTAGTCTTCATAAAAGAAAAAGTTATTTAGGGTATTTACTCAGCTGCCAAGAACAAGCTTTCTTGTTTTCACAATAAGGCATATCCAAATGGGTAAAAAAAAGATTTCATTTTAAAACCAAATTAAAAACCATTATTAGAGCACATTATTAGCACTGTTATTAAATTTTCTACTAAAGTTTGTGTGCTTAAGACTTTTAATTAATATTTCAGTATTTGGTTCCTTTCACCATGTTCCAGATTGAGGGCACTTACAGTAAGAAACTGCATGAAAAGGAAAGTTGAAGCCATATCAGTCACTCAGAACAGAGGAAATACAACAATTAAGGCCTTTCCTACAATCTTAATTTTTCCTTCTTGTTTGTAGACGTTGTAGTATTGTCTTTAATTACATGATCATATACTATTTTGCTGATGTCTCAATTCAATTGCTCAGTATTTCTTTTTATTATCCTTATTCTTTATGTACCTTATTTTTCAACCTGCCATTCAGACACTTCAATGAACACAAAAGTATTAATTTTTTTTTCTCTGAGAGTGTGTGGTAACGTTATCTTATCTGAGTGCCTCACAAACATCAGTTAAGTCTTTCTTCCAAATCCCTTTATGAGATTAGGTGTGATCTTCCCCATTTGACAGATGAAGAATTTACAGAAACACGGAACTACAGAAGCATTAAGGTTTAAAAAAAAAAAAAATTAAGCCCACTTTATGCCAATGTTGAGACATCTGTGATAAGCTGCTAGCACTAATTATATTTAAAGCACTCAGAGCGCATTAAAAGCACATTTAAATTGCAATTATTTTTTCTTTGTATATCTGACCTCTGCCCCCTACACTTGCACCCACAAAACAAGCATAGCATAATGCTAGCATGAAGATTTTGGTGTACTTTGAGATATATTCTTTTGTAGGATCTTCTTTCATTTTGGAGAGATGATCTCTTAGCTGACTGTATCATCTGTCTATTCTACAATTCTACTCATGTTTTTGCTGAAAAAAATCTTTAGAAATTACTCCTGATAGTACACACCTCTACATAAAATTTGGCGGAGGAAAGTGTTTGTAATGGTACTAGAACATTCTGTTACAGGCTTCAGTGATCCCAGTTGACTGAGATGAGGTAATTTGTATACCTTGCTAGCACTCTACTGATGTAAAGTACATCAAAATGTCGCTCCCTACATGACAGCAAATGTGTCAAAATTCATAGCACTTTTAGGATAATTTTGTTAAATATAAAAATATAGAACATTTTTTCTACAGTGAAAAGTGTTTGTACATACCTACATTTGCAAATAAATATGTGAAGTTTCTGGAGACTTTGAGTAATGAGAAAATTAGCTTAATATGTATTTATGTTTCTTTTTTAGGAACTTGAACAATACAAAAGAAATGCCTCTAAATCCTGGAAAGAAATGGATTTTGACTCTGATTGATGAACTGTTCTCTCTTAAGTATTTACAAAATTACTTACTTTAGTATTTACAAAATTACTTTTATCATTTTTACATTACATTATAAATTTCATCTGATGAAGCTGAAAATATGTAATACCAAACTATGAAGTTAGTATTTATTAAGCAACCCTGTTTTTATTTTTCATAAAAGGAGCTGTTTATTCACTCAGACCAAATTTGTTTTATCTTGGCACTGGCAAAGAGGTTTAAAAATTGGGGAGAAAAGAATTCTAGATTGCTCTCAGATGGGTTTGTATATGAAGACTAGCATTAGTCAGTTCTACTTATTTTATAACACATTATTTGATTTACTTTTGAATATTTCTACCCTAAGCATATATTTAAGTATAAACAAGTTTTCATACCCAAAATATGAAATTGCATAGTGTTTTAGGCATCTTTTTGTAGTTCAAAATCAAAGCTTAAAAAATACTTGCGTAATTGTTTGATATATTTGAATAAATAAATAAAACAGGCACAATAAAGTGGAGTTAAAACCATTTTTGACCTGAATTCAAAAGTGTGCTTTCTCTCTATCACAGAACCATAGTTTAATATAGGACTTATTTCTTGCAATGTATAATGTCACACAGAGTTTAGAAGATGGATATTTCTGTCACATATTCAAATTATAGGAAGTCAGTCTAATTAATTTGACAGATACTGAGAATATTATTGATTCACATTCAGCCTAAACTAGTAATGGGTTTTTGTCCATGCACACCTCACTAGTGTGAGATGCAGTGAGTGTTCTGAGAATACACAAAATAATCCAGATTAAAGCCAGAAGTGTCTCTTGAGAGCTCAGACTTGTCAGAGAGTGAATGTCTGCATAGTCATTTGGCAAACCAGATCAACCCTACATGCTCATAAAAATGGGAGAGACAGACTAATCTGGTATCTTGCCAGCTATTTAGAGCTATTTGTTATTTTTAACATATTTGTTCACCAGATGTTTTTCTGATAACATATCTCAGAATATTTTACATAAAGATATGAGAAAAATACACTTAAGTGGAAATCCTGGTCTACCTTGAGGATTTGATTTAAAGTTCTTTGTTATGAACTGCCTCATCTCAAAACTATTATATAAAACCAGTTATATAATTACAGAATTTTAAGATACAAATATACTTACCTCCTTGGAGAAATCTATCTCTGCAAAAACTAATTTCTTCACAGAACATGAAAATAAGAGACAAAATTTAGAAATGTCTGTGTCTGTTATGTTTTCAGTTTTGAAAGGCCCATGAGAGTAATTTCCAAGATGAAAATTACATTGCTTCTGACAAACAACTTCTATACTTTTTCCCTAGTTAAATTGACATTTTATTAAATAAAACCAAAACATTATTAAACAAACATTTTTTTCCTAGTAATTCATAAACTGCTTCCAAAACAAGATTCAAACTTGACAGTGAAAAGAAATAATTGATATAAATAACCTGTCTTTACTGATTTACCATCATTTACAAGGCAAAAACAAGTTGGATAACTTTGATTTCTGATACTTCTTCAAGATCCTGTACTCATCAGCTGTATAGCGTGTATAAGATTAAAGTGGAGTGATTTCTAGATTCTGTCTTTACACGTATTTGGTTGTTTCCCTTCTACAGATTCTTCAAATGATATCAAAACAAGGCATAAGACCGAAAATACAGTTCTAGAAATGAGATTTACTAGCAGTTGGACCCCTCTGCTTATTAGTAGTGGTTAAAAAACAAAATAGTGGGGAAAAAAAATAGAGCACCATAGATACATTGTTAAAAATTGTCAGCAATAGCTGACCAAATTAAATCGGAAAGCCCTTTAAGACATGAAATACTGTTGATTATGGCTGATCTGGAAATCAGCCAGAGAAGAGGGGTGGGGAATACCAAAATCATGACTCATTCACACTCCTAAGAGAACACTGGTTTTCAAGATGAAACCAAACATGAGAAGATGAATGTGCTTTTATATGTGTAATCATTTAAATTTTATCTAAAGTCCAACAATGTAAGCCTTTGACCATAATAAAGATACTAGTATTTGAGACTGTTGGAATTGCTACTTTTTCATTGTCTGTCAATAATTCTCTCCCTTAATTTGAAGCTTAGAATTGCAATAATGGCAAGTACTGGTATAAAAGCATAGAGTATGAGGAAATCCACTGTGAACCGGGACAATGCCCCAGGGTAGTTTTTTTCAATGAACCGGATGCCTTGGGAGAAAACACACGCGGCGTTATTTGCAGTGGAACTGTTGGCTCCATCTGTCAAAAGAAACAAACAATTTCTTTAGTAGGTAAATCAGTAAAATTAAAACTCAAGACTCCAGTCTCTAGCTCATGTCTTGAATACACCTCTTCCTTATATCACTTCCATGAAGAACCATACCCACAGGAGTATTTCTGACCACTGTGGAATAAAACCAGACAAGCCCTATGTTTCTGTGGTTAATCCATGGCATTTTTTTGAAGGGAAGAACAAAGGGTCATTAAGAGCTCTCTCTTTGGTTCATGCCAAACAAAGATTTATGGCTTTTTAGACGCATATCTGGACTACCATCAAGAAGCAAACTGCCCCAAGTAGTTAGACTTGCAGTGTTCGTATGTGTTGAGGGTTCCAAAATGCAAGAAATGATGACTGTCTGAAGGACACATTAAAAATGAGGTGTTCATCGGTACTAACAGTGTCATGGATTCGTTTTCTAACAGTTGTTGATCTTGTAACAAAGTGGTGCAGGAGAGATTAGATAAAAAAATATGTAGCCTCGGAGAGGAACACAGATACCTGGCTACAACACCCCAAATATGTTAGGGTAGGTCCAAAGCTGTAATTTTTACCCCACTAGTCTGTATTAGCTACTAACCCTGCCACCCTGATTGATTCTCTTGTTTTGCAAGTTATCTTATTCACAGGCACCAAAGCACAGCCTGAGAGACCCAAGCTGCTTGATAAATACCATGAAAACACATTTGAACTGAAGCCTCCCCATTATTAGAAGAGATACCTGGTCAGCTGTTTGTTACCTCTCAATATTCCTTCCACTGATGTTTGATCTTAGATTGTGCAATTCTCTTGATGCTCTATTTGTGTAACATTGCTCAAAATAATAAACTAATAATAATAATAATAAATATTATATATAATAAAATAAATACAATAATAAAATAATAAAGTAATAAACTTAGCTTCCAAAATTCCTCCAAAGAGGGGATAAGAGAACAGGTGAAAAAGAGAAAGATTAAAAACTGGAAGAATGAGAAATGGTTGGAACAAAAGAATCAAATTCTGCTTGAGCTTGCTGATGTGGCATTATAGTCTTTACTAACTAGCAAGTTTTTTTTAGCAACTCAGAAGTTACCTTTATTTTATCAGCATACATGTACCCAGAAGGAAAACCAGCATCAACATCTCATTAAAATTATTTACAGTGGACTTTTTTTGAACACTCACCACATGTGAAGTTTAAGCCATAAAATTCATTGACTACAAGGACTTCACTGCTGTATCTTTGAAACGTAAGAAAACTGAGTAGTTTGAAAGGTGTTGGCATTTCTTCAATAGTCCTTAAAAAACAGAGAAGTTAAGCTGGCTTTTGCTACATACTAAGAGCTCCCAAATTAAAACAAATTCTCATTTGTAACCTGTTAGAGAAACAGTTCTTGCCTCTACCTGTAGGGTTTTCAAACATAAAATCCAATTTTAGGGCTAAGTGATGAGACAACCATGAAGGCTGTCCCTGCCTTTGGTACAGTGTCACAACATTCAGCCCTGACTTGTTTATGGACAGTCACAAAGAATTCTATGGTTGTTTGCTGTTCACATGGCAGTGATAAACTGGAAATGACAAGACCCAATATAAACCTTACTTGCTAAAATGTGCTGTTTTCAAAGTAAGAAACCACCCCTCCCTCCATCTTCAAAACCAAGTAAGATTGAATAGCAATTAATTGACACAATAATAAAGCAAAAATTAAGCAAAAATAATGAGAAGAAATATTCAACAATTTCAGGAAATTTCAGCATCTAAAATACTTCAATACTTATAATTCAACAACAACAAAAAATTAACAGGAAAAAAACCCCAGGAACCTAAGTCTCAATGCTATTTTTAATGTCCATCATTGCTTATGAAGATTAATCAAAAAGATTCATAATATTAATGAACAATGTCTGTGCTGTAAAATAAAGTTAGAAACCACTTTAATGCTTTTAAGTTATCATTAAGGCATTAGACTACGATAGCAGGAATAAATGTCACTATAAAGACACGTCTTTCTGAAATTAGGCAGGAACCAAATAATTAGACATTAACCTAGCTTTATATCATAAGTATGAACTGAGATCTACTTTAAAGAGACAAAGCATAATCAACTTTGTGAAGATTCAGATGGTTTTCTTGAGGACAACACCATCTGTTGTTAGGCGTACTTCATTTTCATTGGGAGGGTCTCTCTCAGGTAAGCATATCCTATTTGCTCAACATCTTAGGAAAACTGCTTTTAACAATTACATGTTTATTCTGATACGTCCCTCAAAAAACCCAGTAACTTCAGTACTGACAATACAAGGGGAAAACTGTTCAAACTTCACACAATTAAAATGCAAAACCATTTATCTGCACAGTAATAGAGCAAGTGGATCACAATCTTCCAGCATATTTACTATACTATTTAATAATTTTTTATAGATTTCAGTCTGTACAGGTAAAAAGTGCGACTGAAAAGTTTACTGGCTAAACTAGATAATAATACTAGTAAGACAGTTGATAGCAACTGCTTTTTCAAACCAGCATTACCAATGTTTAATGTCTGATAAGTTCCAGCAGTTACTAAAACCGTAGGAACAGGGATTTTTGGTAGGCTTCTTTAATGAGGACAGCATTTCACGTCATCATGTCAGCATCAGTAAAAGAATTTGGATGAGCTGATAGATATTAATTGCTCTGTTTTATCTTCAATGTATTTGCAAAAACTGGAGAAAATCTTCAATATCTTTGTTGATACCTAGAGGTATTAAGTTTCTGTTTTTGTGTTTAGTACAAGTCCCAACAAGATTAGGTAGTTCTGCCTCTGAAGGAGCACAGATGCTTTCCATTGCTTTCCATTGCTCCCTGTGCATTACCGGATTTCTGCAATACCAACTGTTCTAGAAACATTTCCACAATTGTATCATTTCAACAGTGTAATAATGTAAGATTTTTTCCTACCTTACTAGTCCCGTTCCCACTATCACACCAGCTGAATTAAGCAGCACCACGCCACTTTGGACTATATTTGGGTCTTGAACCATGCCAAGTATAACAAGCGTTAGTAGTTCACCAATCATGTGAGATGCCAGCACAACAGCAAAGAAAATTCCAAATCTGGAAGCATCAGGATACAATCCTGTAGTCCTGTACAAAGTAAGCAACAGAACAGTTAAAAAACAGTGTTTGGGTAATAAACTTGGAAAGTAGCTTTTACCTTTGTTTGTATTTGGGTTTTTTTTCAGTTGTAACTCATTAAGTGAAGAGTTTATGCCTTAATCCTTAGTGTACTGTTTGGAATCTTAACACAAAGGACATCCACTTACTATCATTATTTAAGTGCAGATACATGAGGTTTCCTCCACTTAGACTGAAGAGGGATATACAAAGATGTAATTCTTGTAAAAACCCAGGTTGTGTCAAGACAATCACCATGGCTTTTCAATTCCTTAAACTAACCTGCTACTTCTTGTAGAGTCTTTGCAGTGGAAGTCATTCATGTAAGTCCCATATTTAAAGAACATCTTTATGCAGGTAATTAACAGATGGGACCTGGGACTTCTGATAATGTGCAAGCACACGTAAGTATGGATGTACTCAATTAAATGAAAAACTAATTGAATTCACCACCCATGTAATTCATATCAATCCAATTTCCCCCATACTCCTGCATTCTTTAATGCAACATGCTGTTCTCTGTTTTCCCTTAGCTAACCCAAGTGAAAGAGTCCTCTCAATCTGTACTCAAGATTAAAAGTTAAAGAAAACCCAGCAATTGCTTGACAAATTTAATTCAGCCTTATAGTGTATGTGACAGATGACAAAACCTTTTATCACATTGTGACACATTACTCTTTTTCCAAAATACCTCATACCAAAATTGCCTCACACTAGGTGCACACTACATGCTTTGCTCAGCTAACAAGAAGCAATTTGACATTTAATTTTCTTTTTTTTTTGTTGCTCAGTGCAAGGCCCTATGTCTTTTTTTAAATCCACCATGTTTGAATATGATCTTAGAAGTACCAGTTTTCTCACAGGCTTTCCTGGAGCATTTTTTTTAACACCAGAATAATTTATAAATAGATGGATGAACATTGACTCTTCCAGTATTAAATACTCAACAAGCTAGCAGGTATTTAGCAACTTTTAAGTACAGATTGGTGCAGAAGAAACAGTTTTCCAAAGTCCTAGCAGAAAACTATCACCTCTGAGCCACTCGAATAATTTACACAGAGATATGGAGACACAGGCTAGTAAATCTGGGGTATAAATAGAAGAAAGCCTAAAAAAAAAAGAAAAAAAAAAAAACAGAACAGCCCAAAGAGAGAATACTACAGCAATAGAATAACAACATGATGTGAACTGTCACAAGATTTCCAAGAGGTATCTCCAGGTAGGAAAATCTGCATAAACAGGACATTTACTTGATTGGAAAGGAAGCTCTCTTTGATCTAGGCCAGACCTACCTTGTGTCTGATCAGGCCAGAGTTTGGGTCTGCCTTACACAACTGTCTGACCCCACAAACACAAACTCAAAGACAAATGGCTTGTAAGAACACATGCCAGAGGCTGCCAAAGCCTCTCAAAGGGTTAGCCCATCCAAGAAATTTCAGTCCTGCATAACAACTGCCAACATTTCATTCAGAAACTACTTGCCCTGAGAGGTCTAAGAGCATTGTGAAGTCACTTTGACACATCCCCAGTGGCTTCCAAACAACTGCAGTACTGGAAAGATATCTGTAAATATTACCCATTAACTGGAGCCTCACTATTTAACATCGACTGTGTTTGAGCCAACCAAAGCACTGGCACTGTCTCAGCACATGTGGATTCCCTGTTTGTTAAGGAGTTGGGAGTGTCATTAAGCCTGCTTTCCAAAAGGCTGCTTTCTCAGCACCAATCACAAATAGAAGGTCAGCACAGCACATAGTGGGAGCTAGAGTAATTTCTGCCTGTCTGTGAAAAAAGGCTCCTCAGGGAGCAGGAAGTACTGAAGCAGGCAGCACCAACAGCTTGCAGAAATAAAAGCCTAGGTAGCTAAGGGGACAAAGGTGGCTACTTTTCATATCAACACCAAACTACAAAAAACCTGCCCATGCATGCAACTCCTCACACCTGGGAAGAGCATAAATCTTCCTCTCAGGGATCTTACCTTTTCATTGAGATCTCAAATGGAAAGAATTAAGTAAATGCTGAGCACTGCCCCCATTGCCTACTTTAGATTAGAAGGAAGAAAATAATAGTCTTTTTTTTGTCCTGTTTTTCCAGATGGGGGAAAAATGCTACTAAAAATTCCCTGTGCAGAAATTCTGATTCAGGAGTCCAAGCAATTTTGTATAGTTCCACTTTATATATTTTCCATCCATCTTACTGGAAAGTAAGAGCACTAACATGCACAGCTACAGCAGAATGGCTTCTGCACTTTAGGTCTTCTATGAGCTGTATCCACTTACCATTTTTGAACAGCTCATCAGAGAACATGCATCCATGACACAATCCAAGCCTCCTCATCACTTGTACACATTTTACTACAGATTACAACTGTCCCAGCAAAACTAAAATTAACTTTGGTGTTTAGACATCTCTCAATATAGAAAATAAAAAAGACTGATGGACAGAAATTTTGTGCTGTGGAGGGTGTAAGAAAGGGATCTAGACTTCATCACTTCCATATGCAGTAGCTAAACCCCAGTGTCCCTCCCAGGAAATTATTGTTACTGTCACATACCTACAGGTGACTTCCTCACTTTGGTTGGGTTTTTTTTGGGGGTTTCTTCTGTTTGTTTGTTTGTGTTTGTTTTTTACGATTTCCTGTCTTCCTAAATGCAATGTAAAATGGAATAAACTTCCTGCTTTCAATATGATACAAGTATGATAACTGTCCCAGGTCCATTGAAACTTTCCAAGTCAACTAGAGAACTGGTAATTTACTAATGGGGAAGTGTTTTCAGCTCTGCCTGAAAGAGAAGGTCTAAATTTGTGTCATCTTTCCTTATGCTTTCTGTGTAATCATTTTGAGAGACAACAGCAGGAAGCCATGCCAGGAGGCTTTTTGCTGACATGTTAACTGACACTGGTAAGAAAAACAAAATGACAATCCAACAGATGGTCCAAATGCTTACCAGTATATGAAGGTGCTGAAAATGGCCACGCTGATGACACTGAAGGGCAGGAAATGGACTATATAAGCTACAAGCATTTGCCATTTCTTATATAAGCCATCTTTGCTTTCTTGGTCACTGATAGCACGTAGAGGTGGGACTGAATCAAATATATAAGAAATAAAGTAAATTACCATTAAAGAGAGAGCAAGACTTGTTGTTAGCAGAAATGATCTGAAGCACAAAGACAACGTTGAGAATATATCACAAACATTTTGCCTAAACCACTCTGATCACTTTTTTCCCCACTATAAATGCAAAGCATGCTCTTTGCAGAATGCCAACATTGGTAACATCTTAATGAAAGAGGCATGACTTATCAGCATGCAGAACAGCCTTCTCTTTTTGCATATACAAATCAAAGACATGAGATAAACTTTGTCACTGGCTAATTTATTGAGGTGCTCTGATTTCAAGCTGATGACAAGAGTGTATGTTTCCTATATGACCAAAACAGTTTTTAGGGCTGTAAATAGAAACTACTGTTGCTTTCAGTATGGCACTTGTAAGACAAAAGTCCTTTAAAAAAATGTAATCATCACATAATACTCATAAATCCAATGAATTGTTGTCAAAACTATTTTGTATTTCCACCCTTTCCACATGTCTGGTTTTGAGCTCACTTAGATATTAACTAGACCTAGACTATGTCTTGCCTATAAAATCCTACACACAGGCAAATCTTTCACACAGTTTATAAAGCCTTCATAGACAGGTCTGTAAAAAAAAAAGGTAGGGATCAGGGCATGTTCCATTAAATTCCACTGAATTTTGTGCTTCTGTATCAACTCTGACATTACCTAGAATAGTGAAGATCCTTTAAATTACTATCTTCAAGAAATACTTTTTCTTATTTAAGACAGTGGCAGCAACACCCGCTGCTGCACATAAGACAGGACAGAAACTCACACAGGGCCACAGCATTGAGCATCCCTGTGTAGGGGGGGGCACTCACACACTGGTAGACAAGCCCCACACGGTCCTGCACGGCTCCCTGGGCCAGGTCATTCCTTAGTCTAAGAAGGAAAAAGGCTATAAACAAGCCAAACAGCAGATTCTGGAGGAGACGCATGATGATGCCTATCTTATCTCTGGAGAGGTTTCTTGTTGTTCTCCTGATAACCAAACAAAACAACAACAAAAGGCTTGTTAGCTACAACTGAACACATGTGGGTAGGGTATTAAGCTCTGAACAAGTCTTAGACACACAGTGTCCAAAAAGAGCTAATATATTAAAAAACACAAAGGACAAGTATGGTGGGAGATCAAATAACCAAGGAAGTGCATCTACACATGGAGGAGAAACCTGAAAGATTAGTGGAGAAGAAAAAAAAATTCTTTAAAAATGGACGGGGAAAAAAGTCTTACCGTAAAAGAATCAATATTTGGTAAAAGCCACTGGGTGAGTCTTTGTTTTTGAATGGTACTGGTGGCAGCTCCTTCATAAACTTTGTTTTTTCAATGGCTGCCAGTACTTTGCTAAAGATTTCCGAGTTTCTATAGGCTGATACAAATTCCTGAACCCTACTATAGGTTTCGAGTTCGTGTTCCTTGCTTCGGGTGTCCACAGATGTCAGATCCACTGTAAAATGACAAAGTTTTTACTCTATATACACATCACTTTCCCTTCACATCTTTTTTCCCCTTGCAACTAACTTCTTCTTGTCTCCATTCTAAAACGTGCAAAGATGAAAAGGTCAGTTGAAAGTATTCAAGGCTTCCTTCTCCCTTCTGTTAGACACAGCACAAATGAATTAACTATGCAGCCACAGTTTTTTCATTCACACAAAATCTGTGTTTTGTGACCTCTGTAGGACCCTGCAGTTCAGGTCCTTGATCTAGAAATGCAAAACCTGAGCACTGTACTGGTCAGACCTTTAGCATTCTCCTTGCACAGCACAGAGTTGTAGAGAGCAAGACAAAGCATCAGAAGATGAACATTTATGAAGAGATGACTTATCTGGTCATGTATTTCTCAGGTTTTCAGGCAAATGCTCAGCCATAGCTCCATGGATCCCCCTTGTCCTCTGCTCGCTCCTCCATAACTATGTAACTTTATTTTTTGATTAGTGTGAACTCACACCGTAGAGACACTGCTCTTCTCTACTTGAGCTGTTAATGCATTGTTGCACTGGGTTTCACCTACCTCCTTTGCAGACATACTTCTCTTAATGTGAAGTCGGAGGATGTTCAGCTGGCCAAATTCCCCTAAGCAGGCTCAGCCCACGCTGAAGGAAGTACTACCAACTACCCTGAAACTCAGGAAAGGTAACTACTTCACAGAGTTAATGTTTCTTTCTAATAAGTCCACCTAAACATACTCCTGGAAACAGCAATTCTTTTCCTGCAGATGGGAAATTTGTGTGTTCCACTTTGACAAGTCATACAGATTCAGTAATAGTGCTAAAACACCTTAGAAATTTCTTTTTTCCGTAGCAGCAATGAGTTAGCCTAGGTTTTGAAAACTAGTTTGTTGTTCTCAGCAATATTTGTTATTACCCAATTTTATATTACTTCTCTTCTACATCTGGTAAAGTGTCTTCATCAGTTATTTATTCCTAAAGTTTCTCTTATCCTTAGATTTCAGTTTTGTATTTTGAAGTTCAACTTCAAAATACAGATTCAACAAAAGAAAGCTTTGTCCAAGATTCTTAATTTGTCCTCAAAACCTGAATTGGGCTTATAAATAGTTCCCTGGTGTTCTAAAAGCTGGAATTCAGCAGAATTGTCTTTAATGGTAAACATATCCAAAACAAAGCCTTTGCTTTTACAAACGTGAACATCCAAAATGCAGAAACACTTAAAAACTTGGCCAGTGTGACTCGCTGGAAGTCACACAGGAAATGAATGGCAACTGGGTGTGCTTTAAAAGAATTGTAACACTGACTACTAACTAGACCAGCTAGCTAATGCCTACCATGCATTAGTACTTTTTAAAAACATGTGACAGTTCAACAATATAATCCACACTCAATACATAGCATCTCTTTTCCTCTGCTGCTGGTGTAAATGATATCAGAATCTGTCCCTTCATTCACATCAAATCACACAAAAAAAATATAAACCACCAATTTTCGAAAGACTAAATATTCTGATGATTCTTTGCTTTAATCTGTATTTTTTTCCCTTTCTTGTCACATTCAAAGGTTGACATTTGAAGAATGCAGTACTCTCTTTACCAAGCTTTTTTACAAGTGGATCTAAATCTCAAATCATCTATGCTTTTCAAGACTATTCAAATTCATGAAGGCAAAATTATCCTCACTGTCATACCAGTATTTTCAGCTTTATCCCATTCCAGCTTCATGTCAACAACCATCCTCTCTTCTCACTGAGTTTAGAATGCCATGTAGACAATAAGAAAACATTGCCTACTCTGAATGCAGCTTTTTGGATTGGTCAAATTCCCTTGTTAGTGCTCAGCTAGTATTGCCAGAAATAAACCTAACATGTTGGATTTAAACAGACTTACATACATGGCTGCAATCTGTACACGTGCAAATACATCCACATTCTCTTCAAACCTTTACCTGTATGGATCAGGGACATGGATGTCCTGCAGCAAAACCAAGTCTCATTTCCAAAGTCTTCTGCTGACCCTTTTTTTTATCCTGAATTTTATCCTGAATTGGTTAAACAATACTCTCCAGCTTATGCCAACAGCTCACTATCATCTCCTAAAGCATCCACTCTGTTCCACTAGTTCACCCTGGTATTAGCAACTCCCCAAATTTTTAGAAACTTCAAACTCAGAATTCCTGGAAACAGATGCCTCAACTCAACCCAAATTTATTCTACATCCTCCTCTCCACACAACTCTTTTCAGTTGCTTGGCATCACAGAGTCTGTAAAGGCCACAGTTTTGGAATCAAATTAATTTTCCAACATCCAGTGCAGAGCCACAGGGAAATGCTATCTGGAATCCACAGGTTTCATGAAGCAGAAATTCTTTTTTTATTGGTTGTTTACACTCCTTTACTGCAAATATGGCTATTTTATGGAGTCATTAGGAATGACATGGGGCCAGCCCTCTCTTTGAGCTGAAAATAATTTAAAAGTTGGAGCAGAATTCAAACACATTTCTATCTCTGGAAAAACTTCAACACTGGGAACAAGTTGTTTTACCAAAACAACTTGGACAAACTTACCATAGAAGTCAAAAGGATTTGATTGTTCAGGACAAGAATAGCCACAGTCACTAAAAAATGTGATCATTTCCATAGGGTTCCCACAGAAAACCATTTCTCCAAAGCTCATGATGGATATTTTATCGAATAACTGTTGGGGAAAAATTAATATTTTAGCAGTATGTAAGTATCTAAGAATCACAGAACATGCTGACTTGGAAGGAATCCTGATGGATCATTGAGTCCAACTCCTGGCCCTGCATAAGACACCCCAAGAATCACACCGTGTGTCTGAGAGCATTGTCCTAAAGTTTCCTGAACTCTGTCAGACTTGGTGGCCACTTCCCTGGAGAGTCTGTTCCCAACCACCCTCTGTGTGAAAAATCTTTTTATAAGATCCAACCTAAGCCTCCCCTGTCACACTTCAGGCCATTCCCTCAGGTCCTGTCACTGGTCACCACAGCGATCAGATCAGGAGTGCATTCATTCTGGAGCATAGCTACTGTCTTGAGTAGAAATGCTTTGATGGGTAAAATAGTTTTGACACATTCAAACTTCCTTACTATATTTCTCCCAAAAGAAGCCTGTCCTTTCTTTCACTCTTCTCACTGGTGGTTATGCAAAATGACACATATCTAAGCTCTAGTGGTTCTCAAAACTGTCAATGACAGCAGCAAACAGAGGCAATCCACAAAAAGAGATGTGACTTTCTGACTTCACTTCTAAAGCACCTTCACTTACTCACTGATCTCCTTCAGTGCTTAATAGCCTCAGTCTATAGAACCCCAAAAACTGTTAGCAAGATTATCCTGAAGTGCTTAAGGACTCTTAACAACACTACTCTTCAAGTGAACATTTGCCAGGTCAAGATTCCCACCAGCTATGATCAATCCATGTTCTCAAGACACCAGGACTGCTTTCACTCCAGAAAAGCACCGTTGCTCCCATCTGGCTCTACAACAATTTACACTGCATTCAGTCAGCCAGGGAAGAGGAGTTTTGCACTCGTGTGGCAGGTGGTAGGTAAGAGCAAAGTGAGAAACAGTAATGGGAAGGGAGAAATGCTCTCCCCAGCACAAACCCAAGCAAGGTAGGACTGCCTCACCACACGACCAAGGTGCACCCACATGCCTTAATCGCAGCTTTTCCCAGTGGTTTTGTTTTGGGTGTTTTCACAACAGAAGCATTAGGCACACAGTCAGAGTCCATACTATCTTTACAAGGCAATGTGCGTCCCCAAGTGCCCTGTGACTGGCACAAGGCCAGAGTTGCAAAGTTCAAGAGAAGCCTCTATTTATGCAAAGAAAAAGAGGCAGCTATACTGGTTCTTGTACTTCCATCCCGAAAAGAACCTAAGTACTAAAAACTCTGGTGGAAAAGCCAGTAGTGAGTAGGCATCACCTACCTTGAAAAGCTCTGAGCGAGGCTGATGGATTGTAAGAATCACAATCCTGCCTCTGTGTGCAAGCTCTGAGAGAAGCGAGACAAGTTGGTTTGCAGTCAGGCAGTCCAGCCCTGTCGTTGGTTCATCAAGTAGCATGACCTCTGTCAAATGACAAAGAATAGCTTTAGAATTCAGGTAAATGAGGAGCAAATGGCATAGCTTCTGCCCTTAAAGCTAATTTGGCAAATAACACAGGTCTTTACAGGTGAAGTTCCACACATAAAGCAGGGATGCACAGATATTGCCATGACGTCATCTTTCAGTTTTAGTTAGTTACAGTGGTTCAGTTTTAATGACTGAATGAATAAGGACATTAAAAAATATTTCAGAGCATAATACTTCTTCTTCTAAATTCATGTAAAATCTGAAAATTACCAAAACAGTTTAGATGCATACATCTGTTCTAAGAACAATAATGATAAATTTCAGCATGTACAAAATTGTAAATATAAGTGACAAAATTAACCAGAATTAAGTAGAATTTATATATTCTGAATTAAATCTATATATACACACAGAGCAGTTTGATCATTTGTTACGAACAAACCAAGAATTGTTAAAAATACAGCAGATTCAATTCCATAGATTGAAGCAGATATTAACACCTTTTCTTTATTTTATTGCACATGAAAGGGAAAAACTTAAGTCCACTATTTTTAGAGACACAGAACAGAAGAGGGCAGTCCAATCTTGACCAGGGTACGAGGGGATGAGAGTTTTCACTACAGGTTTATCTACACAGAATCACTATAGTGTTTACTATAAAGTTTAGTGAGGTCCTGAGCAGCAACTACACCCCAGGAGTCACCAGTAGTAGGGATGCACCTCACTGTACTATTTAAGCTCCTTCCTGCCTAATATGTAGTTGTAGCACATCCATATGGCTACAAGGACTCCAGCATCCAATAAATATGTGCTGTACATTCACTCCATGAGATTCTGACACTTCAAGAAACTCTCTCAAAACAGACAAAATTTTTCCCATGGATAATCCTTCCATTGTTATTCAGCTTTGACTTCCTTTCACTGAATTTTTTCGGCTCTGGAACATATATGGTACTCACACATACATACATAGATCAAGAGCAGCTACTCCACTACAAGGGTCAGTGCCTGCACATGTATGGCTCTAATGTACTCAAAAATGATAAATTAATTGGCCACAACCAACGTTTGGGAAAAGTGAATCCAGAATGACTTAAAATACATAAATCAAAGACTAAACTTATGTTCAGTCCCTAAGATTTTTAAACTGTCTGCTTTCCAAGATCAATCAACAGATCAATGGCAAACCCCAGTTACTGCTTATTCTTTTCTGTCATCACCAGACTGGCTTCTGCCAAATTAAAGAATACAAATAGTTTTTCATTTTAAAGTGGTTTACAAAGGCCTGTGGTAGGAGCACAGAGTGACACAGCCTTGTTTTATTTTGAAAATCCATGAAGTGGTACTTACTGGGATCTTGTAAAAGCTGCGCTGCAACCGATACCCGACGCCTCTCACCCCCAGAAATTCCTACAACATTCCGACTTCCAATTATTTTGTCAGCAATATGGCTAAGACTCAGCTCAGCCATAACTGCATCTACCTGAAAAATAATTACAATTTCAAAAGACTAGACACAGTCCAGCTCAGATACCTGTGTGCAATGTTAAAGAACAGCAAAAATAAAATACATAATTTTAAGTTATAGCTTTACCAATATCCTGCTTGCATCCATTCTAGCTGGACGGTATCTAGCCTAACTTCTATTTGATAATTTTTAATTCATTATTTAAATTATTTTTTTAAAAAATTATTTCAATGTATTCTGAAATTAGTAAATTTTAGCTTCACTTGACATTAAGAGATAAGAGTTCAAAGATGGGACTAAAAGTTAAGGTATAGAGCATAATGTGCTACTCTGGCTTCCAAAATCAGGGAGCAGGAAGGCACATCAATTCTGGGAAAGTGTGAAGTAATGAGTTGAAGACTAGGGAAGAGAGAAGACAGAAAGCAAGACCCTCTGGCCAGGAATATCCAATTTTACTTCAACAGAATTCAAAAAGACCCCTTTAAATAAATCTGAAACACAGATTTTATCAAGAAAGTAGCTTGTAGGGGGCTTAGAGTAGATCAGTGCTTTTCTGAGCTGTTGTGGTTAGTGAGAGATGTCCTACAGGAGACAGAGTGGTGTCAAAATCAGTTCTGCTGTCCATGAGATTTGCCACCACACCACACATGTGTGGCATGGCACATGGCCCTAAATACCCCAGAGAACAGATTCCCCTCTGGGGAAGAGGAACTGGCCTCAGTATCAAGACCAGCATCTCCTGCAGTAGTAACTGCTTCAACTTTGGGTGGGAGGGTTTTGTCCCAGCATAATGGTGATGCCCTGGGGCACCAGCACAAACCTCTTGAAGAGGTGGGACAACCAGAGAGTTTGTGTCCTACTCCTCAGCAGAGGGATCTCTCCCCATTTGCAGAATGAGGATTACAAAACCTCATAAACATAAAACACAGACATGGATGGAAAGTGCTGCTGGTGAAAACACTACGTAACATCCTGTATGACTTTCTGGTGGAAGACTGTAAAATACCAACCTTCTTTTTGATGGACTTGTTGGAACATTTCTTAACAGTTAGTAAAGCTGTGTAGGTCAAAGACTCCTGTATGGTGAGAAAGCTTAACAAAGTGTCACTCTGAAAAAAAGTGCAGAGGAAGAAGTCAGTCCTGTAGTAATTAAAATTTTGTCCCTCTTCATGCAAGCTTAATCACTCATACAGCTTATTAACTAATTTGTCCCAAATTTACTAGTAAAATCACATTCACATGACGCTACTCCATTACACTAGCAACATTTTTTTTACACAAAAGGAAGCACAGTACACAAAAAATAAACGTAGAATTCAACCTGTGGCACATAAGAGAAACAATCTCTGAACTGTTCCCTCTTCAGCTGACGTCCATTCACATAGACTTCACCCAAGAAGTTGTCTTTATGTCCCAGTCTTCCTGATATTGCATCCAGAAGTGTTGTTTTCCCAGACCCTTTCAAACAAAAGAAATCAATCAAGTGCTGAGATGAAATTTGTGATTCCAAGAGTGGCAGCCTGACTTGGATGGACACATGAAAAGTACAAAGTTGGATTATTTTCTCAATAACTTAAAAACAATAGGCCCTGAAAATGCAGCTAATTAAGGGAAAGTAAATGGGAAAACTAGAATGTAAATTAGCATTTAAATAATAAAAACTTTGCAGCAAAACATTTGAGTTTTGAAGTAACCTTGTCTGTTACTGAAGTTATAATTGTTACTTAGCAGACAGAAGACTGAACTCTGAAAACCAAGCACCAGTTTCACAATGCAGTAGTTAAAATCAGCCATAATTTCATAATTTAAAACACAGACCTCAGTCACATTTGAGTCATTGTGGAAGTCGCCACTATTAACTGTGATCTTATTTCTTTTAAAATACTGGAACAACTTACCAGAATTTCCTAAAATCCCCATAATCTGGCCACTTTCTATGTGAAATGAAACATCCTTAAGTATTTGCCGGGTCCATTTTTTACAATATAAAGAAAAGTTCCACCACGGGCCAACACGTTCTCTTGGAAAACAAACATCAATAAAAAAATTAGAGACAGAATATGCAAACATTTTGCATAAAGCAAGTGAATGGTTCATAGCTACTTGCATGTGGGATGGGAGCTGCAAGAATTTTAAAATATGAAAAAATAAAAATATTTTCCCCCTTACCCTTTCCCCTCCTAAGGCTTGTAACTTTGGCATTATCTAGAAGATAAAACGAGGTCTGAGCACATTTTTCAGAATGATTGCTATGAGGTTTTTGGACTATAACCAAAAGGGCAAACGTGAACTGTGGCTCTATCAGCTGATGTTTGCCAGCCATTAATTCACCTGTTCCTTTCCTTAGGGCCTCGTGTTATCCCTCTGGCAGCAGCAGGAAAGGCAGTGGGAAAGGGCACAAGGTTTGGAAATCTCCGGTAAAGCACGTTTTTCAGAGGCGTGAAGGAGATGTGGGGAGCTCGGGAGGGCTCTGCCCTGAGGGGAGGGTCCGGCGCCATGAGGGGAGCCTGGCACCATGGCTCCTGCCGCGCTGGGCTGCGGCCGAGCCCACAGCGCACGGGGCCGGCCCCGCTCCCGCAGCCCCTGGTGCCGCTGCAGGGACCCTCCACACCGCCCTCCCAGCCCTACCTGATGGTGTAGGAGACACCCTGGACGCTGATGCTGTCGGGGAGCTCCCCCGCAGCCTTCACCTCGCCTGTGTGCCCGATGCTGCCGCTCTGTTCCAGGGTGGGAGACGTTCCGCCCGACATCCTGGGGTGCCCGTCCTCCGCAGCCTCTCCGCGTCCCTCACGCTGCTGGCCGGGTTCCTGGCACTGCCACTGCCGCCACCACCATGCCTCCCCCGGCACCACGCAGGGGCAGCTCCCGCTGTCCCGGGTCAGAGCAGGTCGCTGCCCCCGGCACTTGCCACCTCAAAGAAAACAGAGAGGCTGGCTCCCTGTTCTTTCTTTTTCCAGAGAATAACTGATCAGTGATTAGCCGAAGCCGCTATCTGATGTACCTTTAGCCTGAGCTATTAGTGTCCTAGAGGTGGGGAGTATTTCCCTGTCCACGGGGTCATGCCAGCTGCAGAGACACAGAGCGCCAGGAGAAATGGTGCTGCGGTGAGGGTTCCTGGAAAGGACTGCGCTCCAAACCAAGAGAAGGATTTCCACAGCTTTCAAAGAGACGATAGACAAACCACTGCAGGGAGCGAGACGTTCCACCACCACCACCACCACCACTACTATGAAGGAAACTACTGAAAATGTCTGTCTGGACGATGCCAGCTGCAGCCAGGTGATGTGCGAGGGCTTGGTTGTGAGTGAGAGCCGCGTGGAGTGGGGAGGGGTCCGAGGGGCTCCGCTATCCCGCAGCTACCGCGCTGGCCAGGAGCGGGGGGAGGCAGGCAACCATCCTGCCCAGCGGGCTGGCACAGTCTGTGAGCCCTGAGCTCTGAAGCGGGGAGCAGGGTGCGCCCCCATCCCGCACCGGGGCACACTGAGCATGAGGCTGGCACTCAGGTGCCACCACCATCGTGGAGCAGAGAGAGCGTCTCCAAATGTATGGATGGAGGAGAGAGCTCCTGAGCATATCTTGGACTGGCTTTCCCAGGAAATGCCTTCAGACTGGATCCCCGCATTTGCTGAGGAGCACCTGTTCTTAAAAATTAGGTTCAGCATAATGAAGGGAGCAGAGGGCTTTGGCAGCAGGGGTAGTAGTTTGGAGGGCTTTCCTGTGGCTTTTCAGGCTGCTTAGTGTTATGTTGCTTTCTGCTGCGTATCTGGACTGAAAAAAAATAATCAGCCTTGTTTGCTGTGAGGGCAGAAGGCTGACACAAAGATCATGGTCATCCTCTGCCAAAGATACCACAGGCATGTATAGGGTCTGGTACACAGGGACCAGGTACGTTTGCCTTCGCTAGGCTATAAGTCTGACAAGTAGGAAAAGCACAGAACTGTGGAAGAGATCCAGCTGTCTGGAAGGAAAACTGCAGGCATGCACACAGAGCTAAACCCAAAGCCAGAAAGCTGCCTTTCCTAGGACTTCCCAACTGCAGCTTTTCCTATGTAAAAGGGCCAAGTAGACTTATTTTACCTGATATATCAGAACATTAAGTTCCAGATGATAAATGGTGAATTTAAAAGAATAAAAGAGAAGAAAGGGACTGCACCAGTGGCTGCTTACCAATTTGTTCATAAAGCCTCCAAGTGTACCGAGTCCATGTGGAATTCAATAACAGACATACTTCCCATGAACCTTCATTTTTAGCTGCCAAAATGCATCAATTACAATATGCACCATTTTGATTCAGTAGACAAATACTGCTGAAGTAGTACATCCTTCTTCCTCAAAAAAGTCTAATCTCTTTAGAGTGACATGACATTTATTTCCATTTTGAAAGTTTTCCCTTTTAATCTGAAAGCAACTGGAAAAGTGCAGCACATGTTTGGCCCTCACATGTCACTAGAACAAAGTACCTTTCACACTGATTAACAGATAACTGATAACTCATTTCAACCCTTCCTTGATTTCCTTGACTTTTGCACTACAGTAGTCCATCATTTATATTGTTACATCCCATAAATACATTTCCATTTGTGCTTCATCCTTTCTGAACTCAGACTTGAGCAGCACTTTAATTACTGCAATTAACTGATGTAATCCACCTAACAACTTTTCCAGACCAAGACCCAGGATACTATTTTTCACTCTGAAGAAGACAACAGTCTTTATTTCACATACAGTGGAAAATCAAATGTTCTGGAAGTCAAAGAACTCAACTACCAGGTAAAAAGCCTCAACTACCAACATGTAAAAATTGTCATTTATACACCTCCCTTCAGCAGGAAGCATATCCAGCAATGCCTGTTTTTATACCCAGGCCATTTTAAAAGCCAAATAAAGTAGTTCACACGATTACTGCACAGTCAGCTTGTGAGCAGAGTCACACTCTTGGCTGCAATATTGACAGCAGACTAACCTCTGTATTGTAAATACATCCAGTAAAGTTAAGGGATAACACAGGAAGAGAGATCTGTTTCTAGGCCCAGCTTTGTTTCAGTCTTGAGCAAAATTATTCATCTGAGGGCTGGAGCAGAGGGACTTTCTGTTCAGCTAGGGATGAAAGGAGCCCTTGCTAGCAAGAACAAGTATGTGGAATAAATAAACAAACAAACAAATAACTAACTAACTAAATAAATAAATAAATGGGGGATAAAGAGAAGATGACTAACAAGGAGGATTTCAATGAAGCAGTGAAATATTTCATCTCCTTCTCACCATAGCATCTAAATAAGATTTCACAATTTTCAGTTTTGTGGAATTTCTAATTATATTTAAAGTTTGAAACATTTAGAATTTACTGTGGTAATAAATTACCAAAGTAACAAAACACAGAAAGCATTTTAGTGATTAAGAGAACAAGAAGCAAGGCATGAAAGCATAGGTGGCTGCAAAAGAGCTTCCTCCTATGAATGTCTGAAGATGAACAGTAATATTTTAATATATGCTTTGCTTGTAACATTATAACTTTGAAGTTGTTTTAAATAGTTTGTTGCTTGAATTGAAAGGAATTACTTCCTTCTTTGTTAGGTTAACACAGCATCCCAGATTCCCTGGTATGAGAACCTTGCTCAGATGAAAATGCCCTGGACGTGGAAATCAGATCCCCATTCGCACATGCCAGTAATCCAAAATCTGAATCTAAAAGTGAAAAGTGGTCAGATGCTTGCAATTATAGGAAGCACTGGTAAGAGCAAACACATTTCATTGTATGACCAGCTCTCAGATAAAATGGACATAATCAAGAGCAACACTCTGCAATCTTTATAATGTCAAAATCTAGTTGAGAAAAAACTAATGGATGTGTCAGTAAAATACATTATTTAAGTGACATGATGAACAAGAAAACCGAGAAAGATTTTTTGGGGGGGGAAATTAACATTTATTTTTAAACCAGTTTTTGTTATGCCCGACACACGTTTGCATTCTGTTTCCTCACGTGTAGTGAGGTATTGTTGCAAGTGTGGCCTTGCAGCCCCAGATTTGCTAGACATGAATCAGTTTCATGGCTCAGATTCAACACAGTTCAATTGCAGACCATACTGAGATAGCAAACAAATGAGGCCAGACCCCATAAGAAAGATCAGTGCCAACTTGCATAACCTTGAGCAGGAATTCCATTTGGACTGAAAATTCTAACAGGATAAAATAATGCATTTGTTTTAATTGATAGAAACTTACAGAGAAGAAAAGACAGTTCCTTTTCTGTCTTGTGTTACTGCTTTATTACACTATGGTTTGGTTTTTTCCTTCCATTTTCAGGTGGGACTGGTCAAGGGGGACAACAAGTAGATACAGGACCTTTAAACTGAAGTAAAAAGGGCCATACTTGGGAGGCAAAAACCCCCATGCTGTGTCTCCACTAGAATCTTACACAGGTTAGCTCAGTGATTCAGTGAAGATACGTTCTCTCACAGGCAAGGCATATTTGCCAAAGAAGTTTTAACTTTATTCCTAAAAAATTAGAGTTTTCTTCCCTATTGCCATGGGAATTTTTCCTTAGCACATATTCTTAATGTAAGTGAAGCTTACCTTAGAGATTCTCCTGATAATAAAAAGGAAAAGCTTTGTGATGAAATAACATACTGAGTTATAGATACAGCACCTTTGTAAGGCAACATACACTGAGCACAAACCCCTTTCAACAAACTAGTCAAACTATTTTCAAAAGCTGTTTATCATCTATTTAATCAAATGCCTTAGTAAAATGGATTAAACTGCTGATGGGTTTCACATTGTCAATGGCAATCAATATGTCACTCTTAAACAGAGCAATACATGGTTTACAGATGGATGGGTTTCTTTTTTGAGATGTATGTATTAAGAAGCAAGCGTGGAGTTAATCTTTCAACAGGGAGACTAGAAATAAATGACATCTAATCATAAGAGAGTTCTGTGTGTTTACATACAGCATCATACAACAAAAAGGAAAAATTCATTTGCTGTTTAACTCCAAATCAGGTTTTGTTTTCATTGTTTTACTTTTCTTACCTCTGGGTATGAGCCAACTTTTCCTAATTATTTAAATGACTTTTTGTCTTATTTAAGTCATAATAATTTTTATTTCAATCGTGATTAATGTTCTTATTGTCAGTATAATCATTCAATGCCTTAGTCATTCAGCTGATCCAGCTCCTCTTTCTGAATTCACAAATCCCTCCACAAAGAGAGCTCTTGCTGAGCATTTGGGTGGCAGCCTTGCAGCCAGGGCAGGACCATCTTTCACATGTGTTTCAAAAGTGAAAGAGAATTTACCAAAGAGATAAGAGACACTTCTTGTGTTCATGAAGCTGTCTTCAAAGCTCGGATACCAAATTCTGCTGAGAAATGATAAGGGTTCAAACCACATAGTCCATTCCAGAGGGGAGAGATTTCCTCAATGGGAGCTTATAGTCAATATTTTCTTCGAAGATCATCCCATCTCTGTGAAAACTTCATGAGGGGTTGGGGAAGAATTTGTTTTCCTTGACATCTCTGTCCATGACAAGATCACTTTTCAAAACCATCCCTTGGAAATTAATTTTCAATTTTTATTTTTCTAGCTGGTGGAAAGACATCCTTGCTTGACGTGATAACCTGCCGTGATCATGGAGGCAAAATCAAGTCAGGTCAAGTCATGATCAACAACAAACCCAGCACTCCCCAACTTGTCAGGAAATGCATAGCACACGTGAGGCAGGATGACCGACTGCTCCCACACCTGACTGTCAGAGAAACACTATTGTTCGTTGCCAAACTGCGTCTTCCAAAGTTTTTTTCAGACTCACAAAGGAAAAAAAGGGTAATTAAACTGTTGGGGAAAAATAAAGTTGTCAAGAATGTGTCTGACAGGAATTATCCAAGAGATCCTGTATGTTTGGAGTCAGAACAGCTAATCTAGCATTTTTTTATGTAGATTATGAATTATAAACCTTTTTCATCTTTCAAGATAGAAAGCAGCAATTGTTCCAAAGCTCATAAAAAATGACAATCTAGAGAAAGCATTAGAGAGGCTGAAAGACGAGCTAAATTTTTGATCGCTGAGTCTTTTTCAATGTTACCTCTAAAATCAAGATTTGTTTTCAAGTGTCTCTAGCACTGAAATATCCAGATGAATTTTAACTCTATTAATCATATTTTCAGTTTTATCTATGCACGAATGTGCAAATGAAGTCTTTCCTGACGCCTGTCACCCTTGGATCCCGGCAGGTGGAAGATGTGATCGCAGAGCTCCGCCTGCGGCAATGCGCCAACACCAGGGTGGGGAATGAGTACCTGCGGGGCGTCTCCGGGGGAGAGAGGCGCAGGGTGAGCATCGGCGTGCAGCTGCTCTGGAACCCGGGTGAGCACAACTCACACCTTCTTGGGGCCCACCACACACCAGCTGGGCGTAACGGGGCACCGCAGGAAGATGGAAGCTTTCAGGGAAGAGCCACACACTCAGCTGCCCTTAGGGCAGCTGGAGGAGCTCGTAACACTTAGGCTTTGCACCACCCTCTCCACAGCACAGTTAGTGACTGCTGCTGCTCCATTTGTTTAAACTGCAATCAGTGCTGATCACAGATAATACTGTAATTATTAAAGGAATAATTCTATAAACAGAGTGTTTCAGGAGCTGACACACTTCTGCTTTGGTCACTTTTGCCAGTGGAAAAGTGGAGACAGACCATGGCAGAGCCCTCAGGAGCCTTCACCCACCACTCTGTAAAACCACCACCACAAAGATTACTCAAAGTTGCCTGAAGTTACTCTCACAGCAGTGCTCTGGTTAGTCCATATCACATATCACTTATAGTGATAAGGTTTGGGTTTTATCCGATCACATGCCACAAGTTACTTTGGTGTATTTTAACATGGAAATTGTTTTCCTTCCCTCTGACACAGACCCCATTTACATGTGCAGTATTAACAGGAAAGGTCATTTTCTTTGCTCTATAGTCAGTCATTGCCGTCTTGTGCAACTCACTGACATGATGTCATGTTGCAGGTGATCTAGAAACTTCAGTAGAAACAAAACATGAGGCTAAATCCACAGCTGATTTTGCTGGATTGAATCCCTTCTCTGATCTTATATATATCAAAAGCACTACTAACCTTGACTGAGCCTCTTGTTGAACAAGATTCCTCATCAGTTTTTTTTCTATAGGAAACAGATTTGAAATCTTTTTGCTTGTATAAAGTTATACTTCTGTAGTTATACGAAAAGCAGTACTTTTGCAAGAAGTGATGCTCAGGAATAGATGTACTGAAGTTAAAAAAGAAAATTCTAGTTTCTTTAAATTTAAAAATGAGTGAAATTTCATGCACTAGCACCATTTCACTTAGAACATATTTTCCAAACCAAACATGCTGCTTTCCACAGCTAAACTTAATGTCTCTGGCAGGAATACTCATACTTGATGAACCCACATCTGGACTGGACAGTTTTACTGCACATAACCTTGTGATAACATTATCCAGACTGGCCAGAGGAAACAGATTGGTTCTTCTTTCACTTCATCAGCCCCGGTCAGATATCTTCCAATTGTTTGATTTGGTTCTTCTGATGACTTCTGGACTCACTGCCTACTGTGGAACAGCTGAAGACATGGTCCAGTATTTCACAGAACTAGGTTATCCCTGCCCAAGGTACAGCAATCCTGCGGATTTCTATGGTCAGTATCAAGCACTGTCATAAAAAATAGTTACTGGAAATCATTTGCTTTCCTAAGTGGCTAGGTAATGTTGATTTTTATTGACCATGACTGTCTTAGAAATTCCTTGTAACTAACTCAAAACAACATTGCAGCAAGTTCAGTTTTTAATAGGATCCTTATCTGTTAGTACAGGAAATGTAGCAAAGACAAGCGGTACAGACAAAACTAATTTTAAAAATGCTCCTTCTAACCATGCCAGATGCAATAACTTGCCAACATATTTACCATACTTATTCCCATGTCTTAGCTGGTTGAAACTTCTTCTCTGGGAAAGGCACAGATAAACTCATCAACTGCTATCTGTAGACAGTTCTCTGATTTCTCAATTAAGAAAATGTAGAAGTTTGTTTCCCAGAAGCTAGCTCCTAATCTGATACAAACCTGGAACAGGTAATGGGAAAAAGGAGTGCTGCCCTACAGAGCACACTGGAAGGGAGAATATCCAAATCCAAATCAGCAATCTTTTTACTCCTCAAAGAAAGTTTACATGGTTTCAAATCCATTCAACTTCTGGTTTTAGCAGCGTGGAAAGGGAATCTGCCCCTGTTAATCTAGGGGCAGGAATCTCTTAACAGAGGCTGGTTCGATTCCCAGGTCTTTGCACTCAAGTTGGCCAGAAAACCTGATACGGACCTCAGAGAGCCATAATGCTCTGGAGTAATCTCCTCAGCTGTGCCTGTGTGGCAGGCAGTGCTAGCTGCACAGAGATAAACAGAAATTAACCTTGGTGTCAAGCCCCACAAAAAGACCTTTGTCACCATCAGGGTTCAGAGAGTCCTCAGCCAAGCACAGCCTTGGGGAGGCTTGCAGCACCCCTTTATGGGAATGGAGAATGAGGCAGTCCTGGGGAAATCTGTAGCTACAGCCTGTGGTTACAGGAACAACATGACATGTCCCCTGTGACATGGAAGTGGGGAGGGCATAGAGGCAGGCGAACAATTATTGAATGGTATGCACCAAGTCAGTACCCACAAGAAAAGAAAGGAAATATGGGCAGCAGGAAGGTGGAAATAGGACAGGATGGCAGAGCATCCCACCTGATGGAAACATACAAATGCTGGCTGTGAGTGTGACAGAGAAACAGGTGACCAGGGCAGAAGGGAAGGCAAAGAATTTCTTATGGGCTCCTCCTAAGAGTGGCTGAACACACATGATCAGTCCAGTGCAAGGAGTTAAGAAATGTACAGTGATATTTCTCTCAGAAAACATCTGTAAAACATCAGATATTGTCAATCTACACCAAAGGTCAGCATGGGAAAATACTATTGTAAATTTAGATTTAAAAAAAAAAAAAAAGCTAAGTCAACTATTATTGGTATGACTGTGTTGTCCTTAGATAATATTACATTTGGACTTTCTCAGTATCAGGTAAAGTTTATGGCACCTCTGTAAGATACAGCTAAGACAGTAACTATAATTTTGGAGATGAAGAAAAAATGTGATTTAAGTCAAAGTCTCATAAAAGACTGTAAATGCCTACATGCCAGGAAGGAAATTCAAACTGTTTTTTCTCAGCACTGCTCTCAAGGTGCTATGAAATTTATAAAAATCTGAAATAGTAGTTTATAATACTATAATAAGAAATTATGTAATCTCTCAGTGATTCATTGAGTGACTCGGTAAGAAACATATACATTAACAATCTGTTCATCTCTAATTACCTAAAATAACTGATAATTTTAACTGTTGTAAGTTAATGCATGTACACAGGTTGGACTGTTTGCTCTCAGTGAAATACCTGATTCTAAACACATCATAAAGTTATTTCTTCTATGGCACATGGACTCACATCAAGTAATGTCTTGCAGTTGACTTGACCAGTATTGATAAACAGACTCCAGAAAAAGAGATGGAAAGCCGAGAAAGAGCAAATGCTCTTGCCAACTTGTTCATTGAAAAGGTCAAACATTTTGATGATTTCTTATGGAAAGTTACTGAAGGAGACAATGCTGAGACCACAGTCATCAAGCAGAGGTAAAAGAAAAAGTGTCATATGGAAGATCTGGAATAATAGCTACACCTTGTGCTAATTCCATTTTTTTTTCTCTTTTTCCTTTGGGCAGGAATTCAGAAGAGGTTATGAATATGCCTCACAATTCAAGTGATCAATTACCAGGAGCCTTAAAGCAGTTCACTATATTATTAAGGTAATCCTGTCTTCAGCATAAACAGTTATGTATCTTGCCCATTTGTATTTAAAATCATCAGATAGAGGTAGAGAACGTCCCACACCAATTGTCTTCCTTCAGCCTTTTCAGCATTTTAGACCTGAAACACTTGGTGGCTACAGGTGCTTCATAGGTTTGACTAGGTAAAATCCTTTACAGGAACAGGGAACCCAACTTCTGTCCGAGCCAAAGCCAGCAAGTTCCAAGAATTGATTTTAACACTGTTTGGGGTAATGTGTCTGAATATAACTGGCATTAGTAAGTATTATATCTTACGGTCAATATTGCTGTTTTCCTAGTCGTCAGGTCTCCAATGACTTCAGAGATCTTCCAACATTATTAATCCATGGATTTGAAGCCCTTCTTATGTCATTACTAATTGGATTTTTGTACTATGGCCATGAAAAAACCGGACTCTCTATTCGTGACACAACAGCCCTGCTGTACATGATAGGTGCCCTAATCCCATTCACAATAATTTTGGATGTTATTGCCAAGTGTAAGTGTCAGTCTTCTTGTAAATGCTATAAGGAATCAAAATTTAAAAAATTCTTAAATCTATGAAAAAAATAAACCTATTATCACAACCCAATGTGTTTGTTCCTACCCTGCAGGTCACTCAGAAAGAGCAATGCTTTATCATGACTTGGAAAGTGGAATGTACTCTGTTGGCCCATACTTCTTTGCTAAGGTAATTGGTTTTGCTGCCAGGAAATATAAACAGCTGTCTTGAACAATAAAAAACACAAGCAAACCAAGGTCTTGCTGTATAAACAATCACATTTATATCAGACTTTATTCTTTTGTGTCTGCCAGCTACGGCTATCAGTCTCACTTCCTTAGTATTAATAGGTTAAGCCTCACGCTAGTTTAGAACTTTGCCAAAATTCATGGCTGAGATCCCACACCAGGAAAGCCAAAGAACTTTTCACTGGGTTCTTTGGCTAAAATGTGAGAAATCTCGGACTCAAATTTCCAGGTTTAGATAATTTTACATACCTGCATATTTAATTCACTGCAGCATCTCTGAAAGTTTGCTTACATATCTTGATCTGTAAAACCAAACCTTCGTATCAAAAGCTAAAGCACAAAATGCTGTGGTATTTCGAGTAGTTTGGGCCTGTATTGGTCCGAGATAAAAAATGCATTACATGTACAAAAAGCCAGAGTTTCTAGAATTAAATTTAGAACTTCTAAAAAACTACATTCTCTTTTTCACAAAGGTTTTGAATAATCCCTCCTTTGTGTTGTTAGATGAGTTCTGCCTGCCATGGCATCTGTAATTTAGGTTTCCATTTCTGCACGAGATTTTAAATGCTTATTAGTGGTTGCCAGAGAAAAATATTCTTTGCATTGTGTCACAAAGATTGCACATTATTCACAGAGAAATCGATGTAATTTGTTACAACCTTAGTATTAGAGAATAGTAGCAACCCTCTTTGGAAGAACTAATGCTCTCTATATACCTCTTAGGTATTTGAGAAAATCCCAGTTATGCTTTTGCTTTGCAATTAATCAAGTTGCTAACTGGACTGCCTTTGGGACAAGGTGGTGAAGGGACCAACAGCCAAGTTTGTCTCAAATTTAATCTCACACTAGTTTCAACCAAACTGGGACAAAACATTCAGTTGCCATGAGTTAGTAACAGTATTACTGTTACCAAGCACACCAGTTCAAAGCAAAAGTGTATTACGTTCTTAGGAGCTCCCAAAACTCTTAACAAAACAATCTGTAACAATTAGTTTTAGGCATTGTCACAACCAGAGAAAAAATTAGCCAGCATTTGTTTCTGTTGTGGACTGGTTTTGCATGTCACTGACAACCCCTAACAGGTAGATTATTACATTCTAAGGGAGTATTTCCTATAGGTTTTATGAACAGTCTGTAAATAAATTAAGACATATCTCATATATTTTTGTAATTATCATTCACCTTTTTCTCTTTTTTTTTATTTTCATTTTCATCTTCCCAAACAGATTTTGGGGGAGCTCCCAGAACACTGCATTTTTGTTATAATTTATGGGATTCCCATCTACTGGCTGGCAAACCTTGTTCCTGAGCCAGAACATTTCCTGCTGAACTTCCTGTTATTGTGGTTGGCTGTTTACAGTGCCCGTGCCATGGCGCTTTGGGTGGCAGCTCTGCTACCGACGTTACAGCTCTCAGCCTTCCTTGGCAATGTCCTCTTCACATCATTCTACCTGAGTGGTGGTTTTGTGATAAGTCTGAACAGCCTCTGGACAGGTAAGACAAAGCTCCCCACCTCTTTCTGAAACTGAAACACCAGTTGCTTTCATCAGTGGCAATGTGTCTTGTGCAGGAAAACTCAGCTTTATTCTTACTTTTGTTATTATCTTTTTGGATGGTGACAGTGCATTTTACATCAGTTTCTCCATCTGAAAATGAGGCAACAAGAAGCTGGTCAAAAAAGCACTACTGTGGTTGCTGAATTCTTCAGTAAAAAGAATTGTATTCAAAGACAAAGATGGAGCTTCAGGAAGACTTAGTTGACAGGGGGAGTTTGATAGATATGGATATTCCTGATTTCCCATCTCCATGTAACTATGTAAAGGATGTCTGCCATTTTGTCCAATAATACACTGTCACATGTTTACAGCCTCTGGCTGTCAAGAAGAGAGACAAACCTGTTGTATTTGGCAGCAGCACAGTAGTATTCGAGGTCTCAAGTTTGTGTGTGTGTATCAATTTCTGTCATTTTCTTTTGCAGTTCCTTTTTGGGTTTCAAAAATTTCTTTTCTCAGATGGAATTTTCAAGGAATGATGCAAATTCAGTTCACTGACACCACATATGAAATGTCTGATCGAAACATTACTTACCAAATACCAGGGAAACTTGTAAGTCAGCAATAAAAATTGTTGCATGCATTTGATAAGAAATTGAAATGCTATTTATATGCCTGTCATATTTAAATAGATGCTGTAGGCCTCAAATCTGGGAATTGCCCAAATCAACACATGAAGTTGTGTTACACTTGGTTGAAAATTTGTTCCTAAAGGTGGCCCTACAGCAGTTGCTCCTTCTATGCCTTTCTTTTAGTTGCAGAGAAAAACCAAAATAACAAAGGGCAACTCTTTCCGACACCAGCTCCCAACTATTCACTTTGCTGGAATTGTTTAGAAGCTGAACTGCGTTCTTCTGAAACAGGAATAGTGTAGCTGCAACCTTCTATTCAAACCACCCTGGAAGCTACACCCATGCTGGAAAACAGGGGAAGGTAGCAGGGGCCAGGGAACTTACACATAAAACACACTTCCAGCATGAAGTGATCCAGCATGAAAATTTTGTCTTTTCCTGATTTTGTGTTATTGGTCCTTACAGGTCACTCAGGCTCTGGACCTGGACTCCCACCCTCTCTATGTGAGCTACCTTGTCCTCACAGGCATCATTTGCAGCTTCCTGCTTTTATACTATTTATCTCTGCGCTTTATCAAGCAGAAATCAACCCAAGACTGGTAAGAGCAGCAGAGGCAGCAGGTGACGGGCTCCCCTGCAGGCAGGCAGAGTTGGAAGGCTCCCGGTGGGAGCCCCGGCAGGCGGGCAGGAGGCGGGGAGCGGCGGGCGCGGCAGCCCGGCTGCCACAGGATGGCAGTAGAACCCCAGGAGTCGGGAGCCTGCCACGGGCCGCGGCTGCAGCCTGACATTGGGGGTCGGGGGTGGGCTTTGGGCTTTTTGTTTGCTTCGCGTACGGGTTGAACGAGTGACAAGGCTCTTATGAGTTCTCCACATCTGGAAATAGTCTGAGCTATGGGACACCGATACAAAAGGACCCATCGCGCTCTGTAATAATAGCTGATGTTTTAGTCTATAATGTTTGAACATAGGATGATCACTTAATTCAGAGGGCTACAAGAAAACAGGATCAAAACACTTTCTGTGGCATGTATGGCATTTAACATATTAAGAACAGCACAGAGGAAAGCAACACAGAAGATTTCACAAGTGTTTCAGGAGAACACGCAAGGATGCAAAACACAATTTTGAACTGCTCTGTGTTCCAATTGCTTATGTGTTTTAAAGCTCTATTTCTGTGTTTTAAAGATTTTCCTTTGTGTTCCAGTAATATACTGATGATGCCCAAAACAGGCGTTTGCTCACTGTAGAGATGAAATTTTGTAACAAATAAAATTATTTTGCCTTCTTGGATTTATTTTTACAATATAAGCGCGTACCAACTAATTGTTATTAATGACATATTTCTCCATTGCAGTAGACATCATAGCAATTTGCCAAGTCTCCTAATTTGTCAAGCTTCCTAAGGTTCTCAGGTAGAAAACACCAACCTGCCTCTGAGCAATTAAAAATCTAACGATGTAACCTATTAATGCTTGTCACAGTGCACCTAGTTATGCTCAGAAAATGAGTAGCAGTAAATAAATGGCCATAATTCACAGAGTCATGGTGAGTGCATGTGCAAATTAGATGTACAGTTGCTGTGAGCATTTTGCAAGATTAGCTTGCTTGCTTTTAAACGTCTAGATGTTCTTACATACAGAAACCCAAAGCAGATTGTCTACTTGACTTTCATTTGCATGTTGTACACAATTGAAAACTCCTACTGTAATAGCTGTAATGTCCCAGATAGTGTTATGTAAATTGTGAGGTTTGATTGGTTTTGGTTGTTTTATTTTGTTAAGAAATAGGAATGACAGAACGACTATGCTTTACTATTCTATTTGGCAATTAGGACTGCCACATTACTTTCCACCAGCTAATAAATTCCCAATAGGACCCTGGTCTACAGATGTTAAGCAGGTCTGATAAAATAAGATCTTCAGCCCCAGGCAGCAGTAGGAATCCAAAACACCACAAGGTTCTTCTAAGGTGACTTCTACCATTTCTTTCTCATTCTGCTGCATTTGATTTCAAAAAAACCCCACTTGATCTGATCATAGTGCCATTTTGAAATTATCAGATTTTCGCTGCCTTTTAGTGGCAAAGCCATTTCTTTCAGTCCAATTCAGCATCATTAAATTGTCAGAATAGCAGCTTCCTGTTTGATTCTTAATTATTCCTTTTTATTATATTTAAGACACTTAATTTTTTTTAAAGTGGTTTACTCTTCTTTGTAATGATCTGTTGTGATTAGAATCTCTTTTATATTACACTGAAGTTTTAAGGGTATATATTGGTACTTCGAGTCTAAACCTCTATTTTCAAGGTATTTAGAGGATTAAATTCTAGGCTGACTCTCTGTTGTGAATTCACTTTGATGTTTAATAAAAAAAAGGAGCGACACAATGGGAGAAATTAAAGACATAAGGGACAGCTCTGAATTTTAGGGGCATATTGTCATGCACAGAAATCTTCAGGCATCTAGATAAGAATATACCATAGCCTTAACTTTGAATTTCCTTCCTTTTGTGAAATTAGTCAGGCTGCTGACACTACTTAAACAGCCTTTTTCCATTTAATATTCCACCCTCTTACCATTATGCAGCAGGACCAAACGGTGTGAGTGTTTCAGAGGTGGTGTTATGACAAGGGTGGATGTATCCATAATGGGGACTCGAGCGGTGAGCCGAGGAACAGCCCGCGTGCGGAGTGCGGGAAGAGCTATCATAGGATGTGGCCAGGCCTCTGTTTACATAGAAAAAGCTCATATTCTATATACTACAATTACATTAGCACACTGCCTATGATCATATCTTGTTTCCTTGATGCCGAGAGATGGGGAATATAGGCTGTGATTATTGTTACAGGCTTTAGCAATAAGAAGGTAGGAGCCTTGAAATACCAGCAATTAGCGTTCATGCCTAACAATAGCATCCGTGGGGCTGTGTACTGGGAAGAGCTCAGAGAAGAGTGGGTGGATGACACACAACCTGCCCCACTCGCACTGCTGGCACTTGCAAATAATGCAAGTTGGGGGAATGATGCCCCTCTCAGCCAGTGAAGGTCAAGCCGTATGCCTTGGCCTCTGCGTATGCTTCCACAGCAGAGCCGACGCTGCAAAAGCACACGGGGGGTGAGGCAATAGAAGTCTTCCCATGAGCTCAAACCAAGGCTAGAAGTCATAACTGAATTTCAGCACAGCTTTGCTTTCCAAATTTGAGAGTAGCAGTTCCTTTTCCTTAGACTGTATCCCTGTATCAGCAGCAGCAGCTCACTGTGCCCTCCTGCCTGCATCCCTGTATCAGTATAACCAGAGCTGCTGCAGTCCACAACAGTCTCAACACTGAGACTAAACAACACAAGGAAAACACTGCCCAAAACTCACTGTACTGCCCACTCCACAGGGTCAGTACAATGTTAGGGACTTGAGCAATGTGGTAATGCAGGTGTGTCACTCAGCAAAGCACTGCCCACCAGTCCAACAGTGCCCCCATCCCAAAGATTCACCAGTGGCTGTCTTTGCTGTCCCTATATTCTCCCTGGCCAGCTTTAGAAGGGATCTCCTCAGCTGTAAGTCCCAGTCCCTGCTCCTGCAGGCAACCAAGTCAGTGCAAAACTGGTTTTGAACTGGCACCACATTTAACTGGTCACAGGGTTTCCAGATTATTTTGTCCAACTACTGTTTGAACTGTGCACAATCCAACTGCATCAGTTGCTGCAGTGTGCAGATTGGGCTGCAGTGCAATTTGGGAACGGGATTATCAAACACAAGCAACAATGCCATTTGTAAGGAAAATTCAACAAATTTAGAACCACAAGAGTCATTGTTGGTTACATGGATACTGATCTGTTAAGAAACAGGTTTAAAAATTCCCTTTATTAGTTTAGTACTTAATACAGCAAGAGGTGGGAAGTTCTTCCCCAATTTCCACTCCAAATTTATTGAGTCTCTCCACTATGGCAGAAGGATAAAGTCTTTTAGCACTGGATAATGTGTTATAGAAACACTGCCCTGCATACTTGCTCACAGGTAGTGTTAGGTCTCCAAAATATTTTTAACTTCTCCTTGGGGAAGAACTAGCTTTTACTATGGCTAGCCTAAATTAATAAGTAGTTGCCAAAAGTTCAATTTCATATTTGTTCCAAAAATCTCTTCAGAAATGCTGAATAACAAGTATCAATAGCCATTCCTTTTAGTAAAAAAACCCATTGAATTCCTTTAAAAAAAAATCACAGACAATGCATTATGCGTGGAGATTCTTTGTGTAAGAAATTGCAGGTGTTGGTGTGTCCACTTTTACCAGAAATAACAAACCTTTCAGGTTATAGCCACAGTGATTAATTTTAATGGCAGTAGACAAGAAACAGTGTACACAGAGCTCTGTGACATGCTGCTTTTTTTTTTATATACTCTGAGAGCCAAGACAAGCCCTTCATGTGTTAGCAGCTATTAATTAAGGCAACAATGTTTAAGCAGTGGGTTGAGGTAATTTTAAAACTGCTTAACCCTTTTCAGAACTGCTGAGCTTTAGAAAGCACATACATATGTGTACTGATATTAATATGTAGAAGTATCTGTATGGATGGATTACATACATATGTATATACGCACATAACTAATGCCTATGATTGCTTTTTTTTTTAGAAAAAGTAGGTAGAGAGTATTTAAAAAGCAGTTCAAATCCATAATTTATAGAAGTGCTGTTGCCAATTTATATAATTAATTATAAGACTGTTTGTTGACATTTATTTTGTTTATTTTGTCATTAAATCAAACTTAAAGGTTATTTTGAATTGTAAATTTTGTGGGCATTATTTTGATTTCATGGTCACAGTTAGATACCTACAATGCTTCCAATGCTAAAAACCCTATAACTTCAAACCCTCTATATTCACACCATGGCTTCAGAACCAGCATCTCCCATCAATGACACATTTGTATGAGCTGGTGCTCTTTAAACATCTGATCAGATTTTGCTACGTTTCCTACTGCATCTCATCACTGTTTCTGCCCCACAGTAGTTTTTCATGTTGAACAAGTGAGTTTAGAGGTATAAGTGTTAAAGTACTGGCCAGAACTACATGGTGAGTAGACAAACAATGCCACTTGCCTCAAAAATAATTCATATTTTTACACAAGAAAATTAGCCTGAATTTCCAAGCAAATGCAGAGGAATTGGAAATCCATGAACATTCACAAGTAATCAACACCAAAATACACACAACATGTAATTTTCAATGAACTCCCAGTGCCTTGCAATAACATACAACTATATCACAGGTCACAGGTAACATGATCAGCCTTCAAGTACCTTTGCTCATTTTCACTTACTGGGGGATGGGGGAAGTGTTTAGAAAACAATGGAAACTTTCTTAAAATAGAAAACCTTCACATTCCACTCCCTGAGAAAATCAGGAGGAAGGAAACCAAAAAATGTAGCAGCGCTGCTATGACTGTCTGGCCTCCAGCAGCTCCTCCCTGACACAAGTAAACATCATCCTTGTCACAATTCAATGCTGTGAAGATTGCCCTAAAAAAATGAGTATTACCTTAATAATTGCTTTTCAACAAATACCTGAACCTTCTATGACTCAGTAAAAAACAGGCAATTGCCTTGTGGCAGTGCTTCATCTGACTGTGGAAAGGCATAAAGCCAAAAAATGGGAGCTCCAAACAAGGCAGCAGAAAACTGTGGTACACAAAATGAAAACCTTGAAGAACAAGATGTGTAGTGCCCTTACTAGCTGCCACCAGGTACCTTACCTTACACAAGGCAGTTGCTAGATTTCCAGGTGGGAAGTTTGGAGGACAAACCTGTGCTGGCCATCAGCCCAAGAGACTCTGGTCTCAGCTAAGCAAGGCAGAACACCACCACCAACTTTGCTCTTTTAGCATCCCCCCCTTGATAGAATCATTTAATCAATCATTTTGGCTTGTAGTTCTTAGCAATAGGAGCATGGGCACAGTCCAAAATCCAGCATGGTCCCACCAGCCCAAAGGTGATTCTGCACACAGCACTTCTGACCACTCACACCACAAACTGTACCTACTTCCCCAATTCCCCTCCTACAAATTCAACTGTATTCAACTGAATTCAACTCCTACAAATAATCCTGTAAAAAAGTGTTTTGGCCAAGTATTATTATTACCAAGAAAGGCATGCTTGTCTGGTTACAGCAGAGCTCAGCACTGCCAAGCATTTTCAACACACTTGCTCCAGGTTTGTTCCTTCTAAAAGCAAGGCAAAAGAGGTGAATGAGTATTTTTAGCTTTATGTACTTCACAGGGAATTGCTCAGTGCCTCTGTATTAGAAAAACGCCTTGCAGCTCCACAGTATGTTCAGTGACAGGCGCGTGACAAATTTCCACTGGAAAAAAACTCTTGAACATGACTGACAATAGTAAAGCCACAAATTACCGTAATTTTATGCCCCCTGCAGCTAGTGGTGTAAAACATAGTTTTCAACCTTGTTTTTACTTGCTGAATTTAGACAAATTTGTAATGTTATTGATGACAGTGAGAAAGACACTCAAAAGCAGAAATTGTATTCCTTGGCACAAACACAACTGGAGCACAATATTTTATCTGTACTATAGGGGATGAAAATACGGTTGTCATTAAATACATTATATATATAGAGAGAGACAGAAGACTAGAGGATTCAAAATAACTAATTTCACATTATATACATATTTATTTTTAGCTATCACACAGTTGATCAGGATTTCTTTTTCTTTCTTCCTGGAATGCTGAACTATTGACCAGGTGCAGCACATTACAGTGCTCTCTCTTGCTGAACATTAATGTTTGAAATGCAGGTTGTGTCAATAATATCATGAAGAAATGCAAAAGCCGTGTTTAAACAAAGTCTACAGATATATTGCTCCTAATGGATTTTCCAGTGAGCATACGCTATCATATTTCTAATTTTTACAGTGTAATTTTACTTAAAAAGGGTTCTGAGGCCCATAGAACTAGACAATTGCTAGAAATTATCAAGCATTACAGTTAACTAACGCCACACAGACCATTCTAGCTACTAACTAAACTGATGGGAAGGAAATCCTAGGGAACTCCGCAAGGAACAAGAGCAATTGCATGACTTATTTTTGTTGTAGGCAGAAAGTTTTTCAGATTATTTCAGGCACAGTGGCTTCAGTTACAGCCTCACCTGAGGCTGCAATTTCAGTATCAGAAAACACAAAGAAATGGTGATGGCCTCAATGCTACACACAATGCTGTATCCAGACTCCTGTACAGCACCACCCTGAATTACACTAACACCATGCTTACTCTTCCAGCTGCTTTTAAATTTGAGAAGTGGGAGATTGAAGAGGCTGCTGCTGGAACAAACTTCCTTTGGTATTTCTGGCTTGTGATGATGGCTCCTCTCCCTTCAGGCTCTCAGCTGATTACGGGGCCAGTGCCATCCCAGCTCCCTGCGGGGGGAAAGACATGAGGGCCAGCTTGGCGCAGCAGCTCTGATCAGTCTTTCATGGCCTCTTCCTTCACTGAGCTAGGCTCAGCAGCTAACACACCCCTAGCAGTCCTTGCTGCTGCCACAGCTGCCTTCTCCAGCATACCTCAAGGAGAAGCAGTTGAAGAGAAATCAGTGGGAACCATGCAAAAGGCAAAGGTCCATGGTGGTGTGTCATCAACCACAGCAGCCAAGCTGCAGGCTGCTCCTTTTCTGCATGGCCATTCACTCCCAATCCCAATCATTCCCAAATCCCAGGCCTAAGGCACCATATTGAAGCTGCTGGTTTTGCCTACTGAGACCTACAATGGCCATCCTTCCCACTTTCCATCCCTTCAGAGTTCCTCTGCACTGATCCTGTATCTTGAAAATCACCCCTCCCAGCCCATCTCCCATAAATAAAAGTCCAGCATCAAACAAAACAGCCTTTCAGAGCCTTCTTTGCCAGCCTTGAAGGAAGTTAGCCAGAACAACTCTGTCCCGTCCACACTCCCCTGCTTTCCCTCCAACCCAAACTGCTTTCCACCCGGAAAGTTCGCCCTCCACTCCTTCCCTCAAGACTCATCTCACCTATCTACAATCCTTCCCGAAACTCACTTTGTAGATCTGCCCTGGTCTCATAGGCTAAGTGAAGAACAGCAGATGCCAACTATTTGCCAAGCCAAGAATTAAATTTGCTGCTGACTGTCAAGGCTCATCACTGCCAGACACTGGGGTCTGCTGCTTTCTAAGCCCTGGGTTTCATTGGCACTTATAGCTGAGAGAAGTAACTGTGAGAAACAGAACTACAAAGTGGTTTGTAGCAATCGCTGCAGACAATAGCAATTCCACAGATACCAGTGCTTTATCAGTGTTCAAGAGTAATCACATGAGAAATTGTGAAGCATTAGCCAATTGCAATATAAAGGTTTAAGAGTACCAGAGAGAAACCTTGCATTAATAGTTTTATTTAAAAGTAGATCAATGTGGAACCCCCATCTATAGCAGGCACTGCCTAAGACAGTTTCTATTATATCATTTTCTTAATTACAGGAAACAGTAGAGAAAACTTAAACCTTAAACTTCCATATCTACTCTTATTTCCATATCTAATGGCAAACCCAGCACTTTGCTCTTGTAGCTGAGGATCTGCACACTTAGAAAGATGCCCTCAGATTGAATTACAATCTCAGCTGAAGCCACTAACTTAGAAGGATATTGGGTTTCCTCTGATTCACAGAAGCACTGGCAAACCACCAGAGGCTGCAGCCATTCTGGAAAGGAAACACTTTTTGGCGGTTACTTTACATAGAAATGATGAGAATCATTTTAAGAAATGCAGAGAAGCATTTGCTAAAAAAAGAGGGCTAAATTCAATGACAGACTAAGCTTTTTCTTACATGCTTACTTTTTTCACCTTTACAGTAAAAATAAACTAGTACAGGAATCTGGACACCCCTTCTAGATGCTGACAGATTTCTCACAGTGAACAGCAAAACCTCCTGGTCACATCCATCACTTCTGCCACTTTCTCCTCTGCTGTGTTCCTGGGGAATCCAGAAGAATCACATGTTCAAGAAAAGCACTAAATACAGTAGTACTCTGGTGAACACACCACCAGTCTATTCCTCTGTCAATATGTGCACTTGTAATACTCCCTTCACAATTATGATCCTCCCTTGTCATGTAAACTGCAGCTGAAATCCTGCTGACTCAGGCAGTCCATCTGTAAAATCTCTCTGACTCTCAATGCCAGTGTCACAATTCCTTCAGCTACTCCATTTTCAACAGTGGGAACATATTAAAAAAGTGTGAAGACAGCTACTAACCTACCAAGCTGCAATTCTTGATGTAAGAAAGGGTCTCGGGAGACAATGAGTTGAACAAACTGTTTTAGTAGATAAGGATAAAACCATAGCATGTAAATACCATGCTGCAAAATGACTGCATTGGTAGTTAACGAGGAAACTTTTCCCATGTTGATCCCAAAAGCCTCCTCCTCCTGCCCCTTCCCCAAGGGGAGTGGGGGAAGAGGCAAGCCCATAACGTGATACAGGGCAGAGAGTGAGATTAAGTCATCTCAATTCAGGCAGCAAGCTTTTCCCAGTCCTCTCAACCCCAATCAAGACACATGATTATGCAAACACATACACACTCCCACAATTTGCTTTCTACAGTAACATGTCAGGTCACGGCATGTCAGCAGGCTCTCTGCTTCCCACGGAGGCCTCTGGAAAGGCGTGCTTCCATCTCACAGACACTGCACCTGGTCTGGATCTTGCACAATCCCAGTTATCCACTAGCCGGTGGCAAAAAATTCTATCCTGCTTTAAAGGGGTGCATGCTGTGGTCAGTGTGCCAGAGTGCGTTTGCTCTCAGGACCAGTAAATCACCATGACAAGTTTGCAAGGCTGCCATTCTGCATTTTGTCATCTTACAGGTTTCTCTCTTTGAAGATGAAAGAATAATGAAAACGCCTACTTATTTGGTGAAGAAATGCCAACCTTCTAAACTGCACTTTTCTTCATGCTTGAAATGGCTGAGTCTCAGCACAACACTGCACAAGAAATATCATTTCAAGCGTGTTCTTGAAGAGTCGGCACAAATGCCGATTCTGCAAAACCCTCCCAGTATAACCTTGTTTCAGACTGAGATGATTGTGTCCCAGCGTGGCACAAATCCCTCATCGGCCTACATTTTAAAGACAGGAGAGACTGCACTTCTCTGTGTAATCATCCCTTAACTGCACATGAAACATTTACTGGGACAGGAAATCCAAAGTATTATCACACAACAGCAGCCCATCCATGGAATAATCTCCTTCTTCCTATTTCTGCCACAGAGATGGGCTGGGCTCCATTGAGTCCAGGCTATTCCAGTGGGATCCCAAATGGTCAGCATGTCCTTTTGCTCATTTCCCTGTCACTGCTGCCATGAAACCCTGTTTGTGGTTGGTCTCATGTTCCTGCAGAACGTCACTGATGTTTAATCTGCTCCGCAGCTGGCTTGCTCAGCCCACAACTTCCCATGAGGTCACTCAAAGGGCAATTTTGGAGATGAAAACAATTTCACTTACACTCTTCAGTTACAGGCTATCAAATGTACTTATTATCTCTGTAACGGCAATTACAGGGCATGGTTCTGGCAGAGGCAAACCAGCAAGAAGAAAAATGGACAAATGTTAACTAGCACCAATCCTGCATGGTCAGACCCCACTGTGGACACCAGCAACAGAGCCCTGCATCTGGCTGTGGCCTTGTGTGCTGCTCTCCTGCCTCAGAGGGCAGCAGCCAGCAAACATGACCCCTTGGTATCACAACACAGACTACTGATATGTGCAGTACCTGATCGACAGCCTCCTAAAACTTCACCTCCTTGTCAAAAAGGGAGTCAGTGTCCACAGATCTGCTGTTAACTTCCTCTGTGATGACCTGCTGTTTGCTTCAAGTAATATTCTCTTCCCTAATCCATGTGCTAGCTCAGCTCCAGCTGCATCTTCGCTCATTTCCTCGAGTTGCGCTCAGCTGTGACACCACTTACAGGAACACAGCTACTGCTGTGAATTGGAGAGATTCACAAGATGACCTCTAAAAACAAGAGCTGTGGCACTAGAGAAAGGGTTGCCAACTAGTTGACACAGTCTTCAATTATGCTGCTATTACACTGAAACACGTGTAATGTAGCTGTAGCTTTAGAAAAAAGAACCATCTCCATTTGTGAAATGAAATAAACTGAGTCCTGCCTAGGCTTGCTTTCAGATAGGGCACAAAACCATTAGGCTATGAATGAAATTTCAAATGTTAATGCCTTATCTTGACAAGCCAGGAACAAAGGGTGCGAGACGGTTCGAGCCACGTAGCTGCCATATGTTGTCAAGTCTATGCTTGTGGAGTGATGAAGGTCACTGCAAAACCTTACCACTGAGGAAGCAGACACTGCTTGCATTCATCTAGCCTGCCTGGAAAACAAAACTTACCACTCCCCACTCCTGATCAGTGAAGCCTCATTTTTAAAGCATGGGATTTTTCTGTGAATTTGTTAATATAATAATTAATTAAATTGGAAGTTTACCTTAAAAAAAAATTAGGACCCAATTTCTTTCTTTGACCATACAAGTCTTCTAAATTTCGCCAAAACCTTTAGCGTACCCATGAATTTTTAATTACCACAATTTTGCCTATGTGGGAAAACCTAAGAAAGATAAAGTTCAGATATGGCTGCAAATGTCAAGACTAATAAACAAAGCTGAAATGCACAGAAACAATATTTCATTTTGTTAAAACTGGTTTGAAGTACTCAGCAGGCAACACGTTCCATTTACAATACCAATGTGCACATTTGTGAGTTTCCATCATTATGCACAGAGATAATGGATGTATTTTCTACCTAATATTTAATCTTCGTAACTTAGACATGCCTTATTTGCATGATCACACAACTCTGGACTCTAAAATATCGTCTCAGAGTAGCTGTACTCCCATAATCCTTCAAATAATGCATGTCCACCGACTTTACTTTCCCAGCAAGTAAAAATTGCTACCCCTGCAAAGAATAGGCACTGCTTTGTTTAAAGGGAACGTTTTCCTGCATATGGAGTTCTTGCATCTGTAAAATTAACTGGACTAACACTTGTGAGAATGAAAATGCTGTACAACTACAACACACAAAGCTAATGCAAAAGGTAAAAGTATTTTGTCTTTACGTATAATATCCAACACCCTACCAAGATGCTCAATACAACAAAGTACAATTAAGAGAAAACTTAAAAAATGTTTATTTTCTGTGTAGATACAGCTGAATCCTGAAGATTATGTTCTTCACCCTTATATTTTCACCCCAAAACAGACTGATCAGGCAAAGAACAAGGACAAGACAATGTACCCCTCTTGCAACTTTCTTGATATACATATATCAGGCAAATCAACAGGAGCAAAAAACTGAGTTGCGTTTATAGCAGATCATACATCAAAATGGAAATATCTCAGAGGGCTGCACTTTGATATTTAATTAGCAATTTTAACAGCATTTCTATTAATACATATTTCTATCAACTGCAGTTACAGCAAATGATGTTAATCACAGATTTAAATTAAAAATTACACATAATATGCTTTTTAAAGATTTTATTGAACGTAGTATTTAAACAATTTCATAAACAACTGATTCATAAAATTGTCTGTTCATGATGCTTCCAATCTTCTATTCCTCCATTTTTCCACATAGAACTTGAATGTCTCCTATAAACAGAGTGGAATAAACAAGTTCAACCTTGTTTCAAATGAAAAGTTACCAATTCTGAACAAAGTCTTCCGTCCTGACAAAATCTATTATTCTCTGTCATGCAAAACTAGATCTGTATTGAAGTCTGTATAATTAGGAGAAATACCAGAGAGAGTGAATAAAAGGAAAAGGAAAACCTTGCCAAAAATGCATAATGAAGCTTCTATTACTAAATGCAATAATATAATCAATTTCATTTTTAAAATGAAAATACTTTTTAACTTCAATCTGCAATTGTGTCAAAAAAAATTGAAACGCTTCTAAAGACCAAGCTGCATTAGAGAAAAATTGAACAGGGAAATCAGAAAATGAATCATCGCAGTGACTTGGAAAAAACACTCTTATTTTTTTTCACTAGCTACATATAAGAAACAGACATTCTAGGTTTTAAATTAACAGTTAAAGTAAAAATTCAGGTTATAAACTACATAAAGCTGCAGAAAAAATCCATCATAGTTGTTGAAAGGATAAACCAAGTATTTTGCGCCAAAATTTTCTCCAATGCTTTACAAATTAGAAAAGAAAATCACATTTATCATGAAACAACATAGAGAAACAGTATATAGCCAGTCTTCACAGAATTACAGAATATTTTTTTAGAATATAAAAAGTGGTGAGAAAACAGCAATTAAAAGTTTTCTTAGAGAATGAAAAACCTAATGTCTTCAAAATATGCTTAGCAAAAATGGTACTAATAGACTATTAGTCAAGGGAATGATGCAAAACTATTTGCAGTCTTCACAAATTTAATATCATGCTGCTTGTCACCCTTAAGTAACATGTATTTGCTCAGCTGCATAGGTATCTTGGCAGGGCATCTAGAAGAAAAGTTGCGAAAAATAACTCCTACAGTTCTAAAATTCCATCCTACTAGTGCAGCAACTTGTACTAGACACAAAACACTAATTAATGAAAACTAGAAGCCAGTAACTCTTACTGAAGCACAGCCTTTTCAAGTCCAATTGCTTAGAGAAATGCCCCAAGGAGATTTGATAAAGGTACTCCTGTAGATGAGTGCCTGATAAGATGGAAATAGTTGAAATATCGTAAACCCCAAGAGATTTTATTTCCTCAAGTCAAATCCAATACAAGATTACCACAGCCCCACAACACCCAGGACTTCATACATTACACATATCTGTAATGTGTACATTTTCCTTTGAGAAGTCCTTTAAGGAGTATCTGCAGAGACCCAGTCCCTATGTAATTATTCATGCAGTTTGTTTTATTAATACTGAACATACATAAATCTGCAGATCTATTTCTTAATTAGGGAATACTCACAGGGGGTTCAGTGAAAGGGACAGGCTCTCCTACTTTCTTCAGAAAAGTTGCTAAAGATTTCAAAGAGATCTCGTGCAGCTCTATATTCTTCGCTTTAGTTTTCTCATACGTAGCCTTTACAGAAGCAACATCCCCATCCAATTCTGAGGAAAAAAACAGAACCCAAAAAATCTCAGTGGTTACTTGTTTCTCTTTCCACCTGTCTTCACTCATGCTTAACCATCGACTGCTGCTCAGACGTTTGCTTGAGAAGCATTGGGATGAAACTGAAGCAACCCCTGACAGTTTCACTGCTGTCCCTGGGGTCCTAGAAGCAGTACAACAGTTCCTAGCACCTTGTAAACATCAAGGAAGTCATCATGTCCAGTTAAATTCATTCTGTTGCCTGGGAGGGAGAACACAAACACCTGCAGTATGGGACCTGTCTCAGGTTTTACTACTTCAAATTTGGAAACATCATCTTTGCAACCATAGGAGCTACAAAAACAGTTGCTCATAAAGAAAAATTAAATAAATAAAAAGCTTTGTGCAGAAATGGATAGCCTGTATCCCCTTCTTGTGAGAAAAAGCTTCCCACTCACACCTGGCAAGTGGCTGAGCTCCTTTCTGAATGTGGGAGGCTACTGCAAAACCTGCATGAAATGACAGCTTAATGAAAGCATAGAAATTGTTAACTTTCTACAACTTTAAAATAGATTTATTATATAGGAAACACCAACAAAAAGAGCTAATACTTAGATTGCATTTAATGCATTTAATCGTGATTTTATGTATTTCTTTTTTCTAAAAGGTATACAGCAAAGGATTGTGCATCTCACAAGACTGAAGGAAAGCTACACCTGGCAGTGGATCTCATCTGAGGACAAGGACAGGAATAAAGGTCCTTTTATTTGCTCCATCATGGAAACCTGATAGATGATCAAACTTCTTTCAGCTGTAATCTCTATTCTACTATTAAACACAAACAATTTTATTTGCCCATTTTTTTGTTAATTAGAAACAGTAACCAACTGTGGTAATCGCAATACTCTGCCACATTTCATAGCCTTTTTGTAATTAAAAATAACAGCCTGAAAGAAGAATAATTTGTTCTCTCAAAAATTAGGCTAATACAAGGTTGGATTTGGCCCAAAACAAGAACTCGTGTTTGAATGCTTACTAACTCTAAAATTAAAAAAAAGCAAACAAAAAACAACCAACTTCAATTTAAAAGCTCTTATTTCTACCCCTCACGGCTAGAGCACAATCTAAGCCTTCTCATTTTGAGTTGTGCTAAATATTTTGCTGATGATCCCTTTAACAGTCAAATGATCAAGGTCTCATACAGGTAAGATGATTGCACAGAATAACCTGGGAACGCCTTTTAAAACTCTTCATGTTTGTACTGAGTATCTTCTTTAGAACCTACTAGGAGCTTCTGCCTGAAGAGAGTACAGCAAGCATCTGTTCATACAGAGTGCAGTTCCACAAGTTCAATACACTCTAACCACTGTTTTAGGTATAGTAGAGCAAGTGATTGATTCTCTACAATCTCTTTATGAAACTGCTATACCATCATGTAGTTAGGAAGGACAGTGAAAAACCTAGTTCACTTACAGAACTTTTACTGAGGTAAAAGCAGCAGAGGACTAATGACAGCATAAAGCAGCAAGTACAGTGCTAGTGACAAAAGGGCCATTTTTTTTTTTGTAAAAACATATTAAAAAACTTATTCTACTTTGAACCTCAACCTATCTGTTACAGGGCTAAACAATTTTGGTAGTGATTGCTCTTTGCAATGTTACCAAACAAGCAAATTTTCTACGTTAGATAGCATCATAGGACTTCTACAACTTGATTCAAGTAAGTAAGTTTGTATTCTTTTAACACCGTATCTTGGATTTGTGTTTGAAGTGTTTTACCTAATTATTCCTATTTATTTCCTCTGTGACAGATTGGTGCACAAGGGCTTTGGTCCTTGTACTTTTTTGCTTTTAACACATGTGAAAAGATCTACTCCCTGTAAAAAACCTGGAGAACAGTATCAGAGTACACAATGAAAAGGACTGTACAGCACAGAGATGCAAGCTTCCAACTGAGTGTTGCAAGAGATGCTGTATGTCTTGGTTTTTCAAGAATGAGTCTTGCAGATAAATATACTCAAACAACTTTACTTTTTCAGAGGTGCTGACCTCTGACTTCAGCTATAAGGAAAGCTGATGAGTACTTGAACTATTTATGTAAATTCAAATGAAGGTGCCTGGAATATTAACTTTGGCTACATTACAAGAAACATAAATAATTTACACTAATAACAATAAGATCATTTCACATTACTGATAGAACAAATCACTTACAGTTTTGAAACACACCCCCACCCCCACAGAAGGAACCAATATTACTACATGCTTTGGGGGGAAAATGTAAATTCATTTTAAAAGCCATTAATCTCTACAGCATTTTCCCCCATGGGTAAAGATGGATTCTTATTCTATGAGGCCCCTACTTTAGGCTCTAAGTAAAGGATTCACAGCTTGTGTCAGCTTCCATCCTAACAGCTAGGACAGCATACAGACCCAAGAGACTGAAACCAGAAAAACCTCAGATAACCCCTGCACCTCTTTATGACTTGAACTGTAAAGCAAATAAGACCTTGCATGACCTTTCTGAATGTCTCCGCAGTTTTAACTAGAACACTGTTCCAAGGAAACTGGCTTACCATAACATCTCAACAGGTACCGGTACGCGACTGTTGGATCAAGGTGCTCAGGAATCAGTTCTAGAAGTGTCTCAATCCTCTTTGCCTGCGAGATTTAATGTACAAACAAAAAGAGCATGAACTTGAAACCTTAAAGAACAAAATAAAGTCACCAAGTTCAGAACAGTGATTGCACTTTTTTTAACTGAAATTAACTGTACTGGTAACAAAGAATGGACTGTGTGACTCAAAGTATATACAATAATTTCCTTCTTAAAATTTTGAAGATATGAAATAGTAAAAGAAATGAAGCACAAAACGGAATTAATGTAATAAGGGTCTAAAATCCTTACTCAAGAATGCTAAACAGTCTACTTTTATTTTTTTTTCAGGTAGGCAATTAATGTATCAGTGAGAATATGGCAGGCTTTCAACCAATTTAGGAAAACACTCAGCATCCTTCAGTGACCTAGAGGTCAATGGTAGCTATGGTCAATGCTTAAAAAGAATCAGATCACTAACTAATGTGCTTAAATTTAGAACCTCCTTCCCTCAGCCTCTGACTGCAGTTTCAAAATTTTTCAGGTTTTGCATTAAAAGCAGTTTATTGAAATTAAGAACATCTTTATCACACACTACCAACTTTGATATGTTAGTAAAATTTCAGCTTGATGAACTGGGAAATTTCAATATTTTTAGTTCTTTCTTATAGACACCAAACAATAGTGTTTAATACATCATATTTATCATCAGCACTTCAACAGAAGAACTTTAAATCTATTAGTATTTAATAGCAATTTCCACAGAACATAAATGTGCATTTGGCTCATTTGAAAAAACATTTATTCTAGTTTGTGTGCTACATGTCTCCTGATGCTGCTCCTCTATGAAGGAAGAATCCATATGGTTTTGCTTGGGTGTGTTATTTCAGGGTTTTTTTGGTTGTTGTTCCATGTTGGGTTTGAGGGGTAGGGCCTATTTGATTTTTAGTGTATACTAAGGCTTTTTTGTTTGTGTTAGAGTTGTTCTGTTGGCCTTTGGATTTGTGCTTTGTTTTGGGGTTTTTTGTTTACTTTAAGGGGGCCATAGGATGATGGAGGGATAGGAGTAGATCAAGCACACAGACAACAGCATTACAAATCACAGAAAATGAGTGCTAAGCCAGGAATCTAAACAGATGCTCCAACTAGATACATGTCCAAGCCACTACAACAAGTAATATGAAATGTGTCTTTTAATGTAAACACAGAGGCATTTTATCATCAGAGAGAGGCTGAGGTTTTAACTTGCATTTGTATTCGTACAATGCAGCCAACAGAATAAGGACTTGCAGGTTGTGATACTGAACTGGATAATGCAGCAAAACATTCTAAGCACAATGTTTGTAGGATATACAGGGTAACATGGAAAAAGCAGGAAATAACTGAAACAATAGAAAAATATTAACTACACCCTCCTTTCCATCATGCAAATGTAAACTGTTAAGTAAAACCAACTCTGCAAATTAACCTTCCCCCTCCTCAAGAAACCCAGTAAAGCCGTCAACTGTGAAGTTCAAAACACTTTAACAAAGGTTGATGAAATAGTATTTTGTGACATATAAAATTGCATACATGAAAAAAATATTGTACCTGTCCAGGTTTAGATGCTGATCTAGACATAAAATGTCCCAAAGTTCTCTTCTCCTGAACTATTCCATCCCACCTCTGAAGACAAAGAAATGATTAATATAGCAGACATGAGTAGTAAGTTACTGATAAACAAAATTACTAAGGTGACAATTTCCAATTACAGATGCTTAAAACAATATACTAATATATTAGCTATTTATAAGGTAAATAATTGAATATTAGTTTGACAAGGAAACCAAAAAACCAAACACAAACCAAGTTCATTTCATGCTCTTTGGTAAACATTTTTAAAATGGTAGGCATAAAGTTTGTTTAAAACAATAGGGGAAAAAATTAAACTAATACTTCAATATACCACAAAAACGAGGTTTAGGACTGCAAAAGAATGAAAAAGAGAAACACTATTCCTCTCCAATTATACTGCCAAGCATTCACAAGTGAGCTAGGGATCATAAGGTTAATTATACATTTAATAAGGTGTCAGGGAGATAACTGCTCATTTCTTTATAAAAATTAAAATGTACAAAGCAAGTTCTCTTTAAAGTATAATTACCTACACTTATGCATACAAAGGACTGATTTCAATCTCTCTATTTTATAAAAGGCTTTAACTGAAATAGACAGGGTTTAAGAGAGAGGAAGTTCAACTTAGAAAAGTTTGAGACAGACCAGATAAAAATCAAAAATCTTACTTTAAAAACAAGGACAAAATAAAATATACAAGACAACATTTAGTGTATGTTTCTCAATGATGTCAGTCTTAAAACTCTTAACAATGCACAGTGTGTTTTTTTTTATCAGCTGCATGATATCAGTACCAAAATGCACAGGAAGAAGAATACTGTGCATATGAAAACACATACCATGGATTTCCTATATTCAACTAGCATTGTAGAGTTTTGCAAACAAGAAATTTCTGGTTATACCATGATGAGTATTCTGTATAAGTAATATGGTTTACATGCTCTTCAAGGTCCAGGTGAAAAGGTGTGAAGGTTCATTCCTTCAGGCAAACAGACAAGAAATGGCTTTATGGTGCTAAAGAGGGGCAAAGCACTGATGAGAGAAACTTGGAATATTTTATTACCAGTTCTAGCCATTCTCACCTACTGCCAGTAACTGCTCTGAGAGGAAAGAGTCTAGTTTGAGAAATGTTATCCACGGCTCCCTTTCATGCTGAAACATCAAATCCCTTCAGATTCTCATCATTAAAAGCATTCTCCCTCCAGTACCAGACACTGCTGCTGTTACATAAACTTTTAAATAGACACTTAGATGCGTTTCTGAAAGCAGGGTGTCTCCATGTATATACTAATATTCTAGATTAGAACCAAAGAGTTTACTTAGATTGCTGTTTATTTTCCAAAATATAACAATGGAGAGTGATTATTCCTATCCTCCCATTGGTGGATTCCTACTAGTGGTATACTTGATCCACATAGCAGTCACAAATTAACACAGCTCAAAGTTTTTCCCAAGCCATAAAACCCCCTATTTTTCTTGTAGACACAGAAGTTCCAACTCAAACTCACCTGTAAATATCCCCTTATAACAAGGTATTTTTAAATTGTCCATTAAGATACAGTGTATACAATGTTATTTCAAGTATGCCATAGAGGCATGAATTTAATTCTGTTAGATGACCAGCTAGGCAAAGCACTACACAAAGTAAGGGAACTACAAGTAGTACACCTCATGCTGTAGCAGAAGTAACTGAACAGCTTTGTTGGTATTGTCTTAGAATATCATAAAAAAATCCCATGGTTGAAGCAGAGCCTTTTTTTTTTAACAGTTTAAAGTACTTAGGAACTGGTAAATGAGTAGCATGCACTATCAGGAGATGATAAGAGGCCTTGATTTGAGACAGGAGCCTATGCACACATCAGTCTGACTGCTGGACTGTCACCTGCTTGGATGAGCCTCCTGACAGCCCGTTTCCAGCACCCACAGCTCATCCCACCTCTTGCTTGGCTTGTCTTTAGCTCTGCACAAATGGCACAAATGCAGCTGTCTCAATTCCTAGCTCAGCTGAGATTGTGACCCAGAGATCAACATTTGGGTTTTAATGGATCTGTGACACTCAAAGAGAAAACAAATTCAGCTCTTAATAAACCCTGAATACAATATATACAATAATATAGCAACCAAGTGAAGTAAAGTCCATGACAAGCAATGACATGTCTGCTTCTGTTTTGCAAGATATTATGTTTACAGCACTTAAATTAGGTGAGAAGTTGCAAGGAAATGGTTTGCAAGAAACAACTGACATCTAACAGAGAACCTGGAGAAAAATACGTGGAATATACAAATACTTCCTTTATTTCTTTCATGTTATTGCCCCTGACTCTGGCACGCACTACTACTCTCAGTACTAGAGCATAAGCTCATGCTCATTTTAGTCTTAAGTGTGCACTGCTACTCACACTGTAATTCAAATTCATCCCAGTAGCAGACTTTGCTGCACAACACCTCTTTCTGACAATTTCTCAGTTAACCTTTGAGAGCTCTAAGCATTTCTGTACCTCTTGTTATGTCATTACCTGTATCAACGATCTGGCATCATCCACTCTGTCTGCACTGATATACTGAAGGAAAAGATCTGTGACAGGTCTGTAAATTCCAAACTGACTGGCCAGTCGTTCTGCCATCGCACCAACTGCAAAATGATGGGTACATAAGGAAAATCTTTGATTGAAAAGCCGCTTTTGTAAACTTCACAGGCATGATTTATGCTGACTGAGCAGGTTTTATGTGTAATAGCTCTTTCGTAACACCTCTGTTATGAAAGTCAGAATATTTAAATATCATTGCAATTAACTTACATTTTTCCATAGCTGGTTCTAATCCTTCCTCAGACACCATTCTTAACAAATAGGAAATACTTCTGACAGCTTGATCAGGATTCTGTGCACCAGAGATAAGCAGAGGCTCAAGGTATTTCACAGCAGCATCAAGGTCATTTCTAGGAAAAAAGATTGAACTGGCTCAGTTTCTGAAATCAAGATTTCTAAACCTAAAGAAGCAATTACAATAAAGTTTTTGTTTTCTACATCAAGCTTGTATTTACCAGGAATAATTGATGAAAAACACATTGACCAAAAAAATTTTAATCAGTCAGACATTGTAAAAGTGAAACACTTTATGACTGAATGAATAAATCTATTAATAAACAATTTTAATGGCCTTTGACCTGGACAAAGTTCCGGTATTTTGGACACACTTTCTTCCTCATTAAAAAAGAAGAGCTCTGCTTGCTGCTTTAGGAAAATGCATCCTGTGAATCTAAGGCAAAATCTAAACATTAACAGAGGGTATCTGAATAATTAATACATGCAACTTAAGTATTTTTATGCAATGTAATTAATTATTTACCTGATTTTTCCCAAGCCTGCCTTTTTGGATGCAAAAGACAATACTGTCATTTGGCCATTACATCTAAATGCTTTTAATCTTAAGGCTTAAATATAGCAAATGCTAATAAAATAATGCAAGAAGTATTCACCAAAGTGTAAACTCTACTTTCAGCATTCTAAAAAGTTCAAATGACAACATCTCTTACCAGTCCATTCTAAAACCTAATTCAATTGAAAAAGAAAAATAAGCACAATGAATGCTTTTAGGTGAAGCAGAAATACAGTACATGTGAAAGCTATGAAAAATGCTTTGAAAACTGAATCAGAAACATGGATCAAACAATAAATGAACCTTGTCTTGGAAATATCTGTAAGAATCTATTTTTCAGAGTTATAAAGTTACAGATTGCAAGGTATTTAAGAATACATTGGCTGCGTATTATTACGCTGCTCAGTCTTTTCATACATCAAGTTAGTTTTGGTATGGGAAAAGAAGAATTGATGCCCTACCTGCATACAACAATTTATTTATTTATTCTTGTCACCAATCTCCATCTTAACAACTCAGCCTAACTTTGCAACACTTTTATGACATGGAAATATAGGAAAATATGCATAACACAAATAATGAAGTGTCTCTTCCATCTGAAGCATTTAATTTACGTACAAGTCCATGCACAGGTGTGCCAAGGACCACTTGGATCTGCTCCCTGTGGCCTGGTGTGCCTGAGGCAATCAGGAATCTTATGTACTACAGAGGTCTACAGCTTTCCTGTCAAGTCAGCCACCCAACAAAATTCCTTTGAAATAAAATAACAGAATATGTAGGATTCCTGAAGATTGGTTCCTGCAAAGTATATTAGAGAAGCTGACTTTGCCTTTTCTCCTCCAGGTGCTTCTCCATACAGTTTTACACAAAGGATAAACTAGCACAGTACCAGTGCATCAACTAAACCAGAAATGCACGCAGAGCACAATACTGAATTAAACAGCTGATTCACAGGATACTTGAAACTGTGGGGATAATTATGATAACTAAATCGTGGCCTAAAGCATCAGCCAAGCTTTTATACTTCGTACCAAAAGAGAAAATTTTAAAAATAAATATATGGATATAGATATACGCATAATCTGTGGGTGCTAAGTTTGATGAAGTAATTCCATTTTACCTTCAGATTTCACAGAGCTTTTGATGTAACACCAAGGAAAAACTTACATGCATATTGGAACAAAGGTACCAAAGCTAAATTACAGCACCAAAGAAGACCTTAATGCTTCACAGTTATTATCCCTGTATTTCATTAATTCTCAACACCAAATTTGTTTGGGAGACAATACCAGAATAGAACTGCACACTGTACTCAAGTAGAATTTTTAATATCTGTGACACTTTCATTTCAGAATGAAATGGATAATCCAAGAAACTTTCCAGCACTCTGCAGAAAATAATTAAATACATAGTCCTAGGAATACTTACCTTTTAGTATGAGCCAATGCAATTGCATTAGGCATTAGTGAGTCAGATAAACCAAGTGATTTTGTGACGTCTCTCAGGATGTTTTCAAGTACTTGCAGGTTCTTTACATCTCCTTTTTCTGCCAGGGCCTGAACGAGAGCAATAACTGCTGGTCTAGTAGGCAACACACCACTGTCAAGCATTCCTTTTAGAACAGCCAAGGCATCTAACAATGGTAAACAAATAAGAAAAACAGAAATCAGACTTCAGTTCAGAAAGCACCATGCTGCTGGTATCATTAATCCTACCCTTTTAAAAATATGTACAGAAAGAAAAATTCTTTAAGCCCTGCAATCATCATAGTGAATTGTAACTTGAATATATACACACAAATAAAAGCTTTCAACAATAATTTAGGTTTAAAAGCTGTAATATCTCATAATAAGAAGTATTAAGCTACTTTCAACATTGAAATAATTTGTTTGTAACCAGCTCAAGGAAATCAGGTGTCAAATATTCTCTCTTATGATTTTAAAGTCCTGCCTCTTTTTCTCCAAACTGCAATCAATTTCTTCTACTAAAAACCAAAAATGTTGTATATTTAAGAATAAATATAGCTTAAAAATGCACTTCCTTATAGAAACTAGTATAGTACTGAGATTTCTCTTCTCAAGCGTGCATGAAAGCTTTGTTTCACAAAATTTAATTTTTAAATAGAACTATGGGACACAAGTCTCCTTGCAAGAACAAAAACTCAACCCTTACCTCAGAAACTCCAAAGATTATAGCAATTACATATGTTAAAACACACAAGGTCAGTCTCCTGTCCATCTGCCACAAATTCCCCAAACCCACAGCTGATGAAGTCACCCTCGTTTCTCCAAATGGAATTCTTGTCAATTAACGTTATCCATGAGCAAACACACACAGAAAGACATGCCCCTCTAGGTAAAAATCTCTTATTCCTTACCAGCCTAGGCAGGATTAATCACAGTTGATAATTATAATACCAAGGGATAACACTTCTAGCATAATATACACCCACATGAACTCCACAGCATTGCCATGCAAGTACTGCAGAAACCGAGTATTACCCTTTACATGACACGAAGCAAAAACATCCCATAGGCTTAGCCTTCCTTCCCAGGATTTTTTTTTTCCTGCCCCACATTCTTCTTTTTAGGGAAAAAAAAAAAGGAGTAATACTTGTGGGGCAAGATTCTCAACATTGTTTTTTTTCAATCTCAGAACACATGCCAAGTTCAAATTCTCTCCTGACTAGGTGTGGACCTCCCTCTAGCACAAAAAGCCTTGTCAAGAACAAGGACAGAGAAAGATTTGAAAGCTGCATATGTGAAGCATTTCTGCAAGAAGTTAGGAACTAGTAGCATAGTGGGTAATTCTGCAGGTATGATTATGAAAACCAGCCATGCATCTTTCAAAATGCTCTCCTATAAACTCTGCAAATTTCCTGCCATGAAACTCAAATTCTGACTCTTTAAAGCTACCTGATTTTTAACAAGTTCCTGCTAGAAGATATCAGAGCTCTTAGGGCTATACTTAGGGACCTCCATAAAACCTTTAAACTGTACCATTATTTTATTGAATTATTTAATTACTGTGTACCACATTACACAGCAAAGAATGTTGGTGAACTAAATGAGGTATGTAAGTGGTAAAGCAATCAGGTTTTATACAGGTGAAAGCCACCACAAGATGTAGGTCAAACGCAGCTCACCAACAAAAGACGACAACAACACCATGCCCAAAAATGTTTTGGGTAATCTGTGAGCCTTAGAAAATGACCAGTATGGCTGAAACACCTAGTAGCTTGTATTTTCAAGGCTTCACTTAGACAAAGACAAGTAGTATCTCTCAAATTAAAATAGAAACAATGATTAAGTGTGACTATTCAATAAAATTGTCAGATAAGGCTTGTTCAATGCACAAGATAAAAGAAAATATAATTTTGAAAAGCAATGTAATTCCACAGACTTGAGAAACTTTTCATTGTGCAAAATGTAAGATTTTTAGAATACAGCAAGGAAAAGAAATGATGTGACAGAGAATTTAGTATGCTAGCTAAAATAAACCCATATAGTGGAATAGACTGGCAGGACATAGAAACATCACTGGTATTCCAAAAAAGGGAAGAATTTTTGTGTCCAGTATTCAGGAGGAACTGGTAAAATTCAAAGCATACCAGAAAAGAAAACAGAGAAGATTTATTACAATAATCCGACAGGAAAGTCAGGTGAAGGCCTTGAAAGCTGTAAAAAAAATCTGCCAAGAGCAAAAGGAGCAATGGCATTCACCACAAATACTTCAGTGGATGACACCTGCCAATGACGTGAAATTGGAGGATGAATGAGGAAGAAGACGAGTTTACCAGCCACAGGAAACAGAGTAGAAGTGAAAAGATGTGTCTAAATGCTCATCTTGAGTATTTCAATGTAGCTGATGTTACACGGATGTGGGTTATTAGCACAGCTATGCATGATGGAATGAAATGAAATGTAATGATGGCACAATCAAAAATGGATTTTCTGATAGGCCCTATAAACCCAACTCAAATAATACACTGAATTTGTACATAGTTGCTTTAATGCCTAAAGGTATTGACAAAAATATGTATCAACACTGTACTTACACCTGCATGGAGATAAGACATTGCCCTGCAGGTACAACTACCTGCATGCAGTTTTCCTCTCTCACACGAGTTCTACAGCCCAACTAAATAAGTAAGATGGAATACTGTGGAGCTGATCGCTAGGCTGCAAAGCAACCAGTGCTGAGAAGTGAAATAAAACAACCATAAACTTTATGCACCATCTTGTTGGGTACCCTTCAGCCACCATTTTCTTCACTATCATCATTGTTACATTAAAAAACAGTATTTTGTTACTGTTGGTATTGAGAACTATTAAAAAGTATTTGATTAAGTTTTTAAATCAATATTATAATCATTTAGTTCACAATCATGCACATTTAACAGTCAATTTAACTCATCTGGTATCTCACACAACCAACACAATATGCAAGAAACAACTGCTGGGAATTGTTTCAGATGCTCTAAAGTATGTTAATTTCCAAAGCAAAATGACTTGTGCTGTGAATTTTAACGCACTTGAAAGCCTGTACTTTCTCTCGTTCTGGAGCACAAATTTTGCATGTCTGAAGAGCTGTGATTCATCTTAAGAAAACCCATCTTGTGTTAAATGGAATGGAAACTGGACTAAGTGGTCAAATGACAAGTACATTCATATTCAAGCTGTATTATAAATGCATGTACAGTAATTTACGTCTCTCAGCTACCACAAAAGGCTCTTGATAAGCAGGTAATTTGCTAAATGGACTCCTTTATCCAAGTATTCGAAGGGCGTTACAAGAAAAATCTGCAGAGGCATTAATGTGACGTAAAGGTCAAGCATTGTGACATACCTTTCAAATAATCCCGCCTAACTTGCGATATGATGAGGAGGCTGCTGGCAGCACTGTTCAGTGTGAAGCCCTTGATGTGGGTCTCAGCACTAAAAGAAGCAGACATTTAGAAAGGAATTACTGACATGCTTCTGATACGATAATAAATGGTTGAGCACCAAGGTGAAATTATAAAAACTACTGTTCGTATGTTAAAAATATTGCTGCAAAATATCGACCTGGAGACAGCTTTTGTGTTATCCTGTCAATGGTTATAGAAGGATAATTTTTTTTTGCATTCTGACAGATGACAAAGTTGGAAGTGAGCAACAAAAGAAACAAAGTACAAGATTTTTTTTAAACAATCGGTTCAGATTCTTGAATGCTGACATATTAGATGACTAAAATAACTGCATGCCCTGCATTGTTCTGTTGTATCCTAAGCGGGATACTTTTTCTTCTTTTTTCAATAGTCACCATAATTATAAAATATAAAACTATTCTTTCAGAAATAAAAATGAAACATTTATTTTCAGCACTGTATATTTTAAACATAAACTAAAGCATATTATGAACTAACACCTTATCATTTGGTTGATTAATTTTCAAATTTCTGTCATCTAAATGTATACAGGTTTTAAAGTGAACATCCTACATTTGCTGCCTTAGCCACAGTAAAATTGTATTTCACTTATCAATTCCTTGTCTACTGCAATACAAAACTTTACGTATGTACAGCAAAGACAGCCTTTACTTTAGTAACCGTGCTAAAGCTTTTCCAACACTCTAGAAATTAGTCAAGAGAGACTAACCAGCAATCACATCAGTCTCATACTACAAAATGTTCCTGCTCTTAAATGACATATAGCCAAGCCCCATTTTTAATATATAAGGATAACTTTACAAATGTTCATTTCTAGATTACAAAATCTCTACAGAGCAAAGGAGGGCATTGCCATTTACCATATCAGCAATCAAGATAAACCTCACTGATCATCTTGTGGCAAACAACTGAGCAGCCTACCTACTTGAACTTAGGGGCTGAGCGGATTGGGAGGTAAGCAGGGTCATTGCTAAATTGTTCTCCTCAATCCCAAGAAAATCCTTCACATTGCACACAATATGACTATCCTCTCAGTCACTTTCAGCCTCCCAGGCTCACAAATGCAGTCACTGGACTCGGGATTTTCTTACTCTCCCAACCAATCCCCTTAATCCCTGCCTAAGCACCCACTGCTCAGTTCCGCCTTTTTTTTTTCCCTTTGTCCCATCTGTCAAAGCCCTTAAGTCAACAATTCATGCATGAGACTGTAAATTACATATAACAAAGGATTTACTTTCTCCAATCTTCCAATCTTTAGTGTGATTAAATAGATGTTAGCTACTATTACAGAACTAATCCATCATTCCAATACTCCTAAATTTCTATTTAAAACTTCTTGGACTAAAGGCAGTAAATATTCCTTAAAACAATTCTAGAATGTGGAAGCAACTACACTTGGGTTGACAAACAGATCAGTAATACTCTAGGATGTCTGGTGTTTGCTTCTTTCAAAGGCGGTGTAGGAGTGCCACATTGATTTCTTAAGGAAGTTCTTCAGTTCTAGGAACAGGGGACGTTTTGAAGTTATTGGACATTTTTAAATTATAAAAATAGTAGTTATTTTTTTGGCTGTGCTAATGTGCACAGCAAGACTATCTACATATTATTTACCTTTCAAATTTGGCTTCAAACAGTAAAATGAGATATATGTATCTAAATGAAGGTAGCTTTCCTGTATTTTATGAAAATATTAGGAGTTGAACAAGTTTCAGGCCAACAGATACATTCAGGCTTTGTAGGAGTATTATCTTTTTAGTATAAGGCTGGAAAAATTCTGAAGCGTCCAGAAATGTGTGCTAAACACACAGATTTGTTATTCCTCATTCACAGGCACACACAATCACTTTCTCTAGTTCAGCGAATGACTTAGAACCTACAAGCTTTTAAAAATTATTAATATAAGCATCATTTTTTTACTAGAAAAAAAGCCACACAGATATGCCTTGAACATGACCAATACGAAGCAGTTTCTGTCTTGATGAAACAGTAAGCTGTTAGAAGCCTCTCAAACTGTCATTATTTGGCATTTCTATGGTACAAGATGGAGTAGGAGAGTTATTAAATGCACCAGGGCTATGATCATAGTTGGCTTTGACCAGTAACCAAGAAGAAAATCTCTTAAAAAATCTTGTTACTTTACTCCTAAACATCTCAAACTTCAAAGGCTTAACACATCTCTGACCTTTTCAGTCTTTCCAATTTTTTTCCTGAATTTTGAATTTACGTACTACAACACTTATCCTAAAGTGACAATTCTGAATACTTGAAATACTAGGAACAAACCACTACCTTCCTTCTCCTCTTCCAATGTGCAAATTACTGCTGGTATTATGCACTACTTTGTGCATATTCCTTACAAGTGTGTTTGAGTTGTAGAGCAGGGAAGCAGTGGATTCATGTACAAACCTTCAGTACAATGTTTCAAGCTTCTTCCCTGAAGGACCTTCCAATACATCTTTAGATACTTGAGTATTTTCATTGAAACGAAGTACCTAAATTTTATCAACCTTCTTTGTACTCCCCAAAACATCTCCCCTCCATCTTCTATTTGCAAAGATTCATCTGTTACTTGCATTACAGGGAGATCAATCTGATAAACTGATTTAGTTTTCCCTTGATATAAGCCATATATCCTGCAGGCACAAACATTACTTACTATAAAGCCCACTTGCTGAGAGCTATTTGAAAAAGCACTATTTGTTCTTCTGAACGCAGAACTCAAACACTTTTTCAATGAAAGACATGCCTCCAGTCTAAACACTTTTAAAGAAAACATCAAAATAATCAATATTACCTTAAACTAGACTGTTCCTGGACCTAAGAAACTAAGTTGGCTCTAAAAACTAGTAGTTTTTTTTACAGTACTCACCTACAGGTAATTCACCTACAGGCACTCTCAAATCCACTGTATTCATTCAGTGAGCACACTTGATGACAACCACCAGAGTCTTGTTTTAGTTGAATAAATTAAAAGACTTACAATCTTTAATCTTAAATTTTTGTTCTTCTGAACTCTACACTGACACTTTAAAGCCTATAACCTGACCAGAACAAATGTTACAGGCAATAATTAAAGCAAGTGCCGTACCATACAACTCAGTAAAGGTTAATTCAATTCCTTTCCTTCTAATAATTCATGACAGCAGGTTGGATTTATTTCAGAAGTGTAAGAGTTGGATCTAAGGTTTATGGTCATCTCCTAGCCACTGGCATCACAGTCAAATGTACCATTTTGCATTTGGCAGGCAGCCAGCTGCCAGGGAGTGTGGGCAGAGTAAGACAGCAGCAGGGACAGGCATTCAGGGGAAGGCTCACGGGCAGCTAAGTGAAGGAATCCTGTCTGTTTGGATATTGCTCTAAAGAGGAAAAGGCAGACTGCCAGAAGGGCAGACTTTCAGCTCTGATGCCAAGTACATTTGTTCAGATTGTTATTTGAAATGAGTTATTAGCAATACACACTGTCACTCCAGTACCTTTTTAAAAATGTGGCATATTGCCCCATGAAACACTGGTGTATTTCTTACCAGCTCCTTATCACTAGTCATGACCTATTTTCACATCAGAAGATAAGGACTCACCTGAAAATGATCCAGAAATTACTTAACCCCTCTCTCTGAGCCAATAAAATCCCCCAAATAAAGAAGAGCCTTACATGCGTTTCACATCAAGGGCTTCATCAAGACAATTCTGTGCTAACAATGCTTTTATAAGGAAGTCACAGGAATGATGAGACTCGTATTTCCGCATTCTCCTGAAAATATTGTAGGCCTCTAAAAAAGAGTAAGAAAGACAAAAGGAAGTGTCATACTGCAAGAACATTGATCACAGAAAAATCACCTATTCATTGAAAAAGGTCCATCTTTAATCAATGTATCCTTTGCTTACATCTTTAAGCCCAGAGCTGCAGATCACAGCTTGCTTAAAACGGCCAGTATACAAACAATCAACACACACTTCTACAGGAGAAAAAGTTTGCTACCCCTCTTCCTTTATATGTGGCTGTTGCTTCAATATCAACATAGCTGGTTAGAAGGGGAAGACTCACGATTTTTAAAGCAACACCTAATTCTGGGGTATACAGTTACAGTGTCTGGTGCATGATCACAACAGCATTTAACAAATAATATAGGAGGCGATTCCAATATGGGGAGATCAAATTATTTGGCTACGACAAGATTTATACAAAACATACAATTTACAAATATACAGATATTTAGCAAGTAAACTACACTGCATTTGTTTGACTGATTAACAGTTTTATTTCATGCATTCACAATAACTGTCACTGTATGAAAAGATGTTACCAAAAAGGGGGAAAAAATGATAAGCACAGTTTTCAGTCATTTATTTTTCTGAAACAAGATTATGCAGCTATATGCATGCAGCTAGAACTGCCATCCACACTGTAACACACGCTAGAAATCTGTATTAAGAACCACAAATGATCTTTTATATCTAAACAGTGATTGCACGTTTCTTTTAATGACTCATTAAATAATCCCTTTGCTAATTCAAATCATAGCCACAACCTTTGAAACTTATGAGAAACAGTTGGACTATCACCACAGATTTTACAGTTAAGCATCAAGCTTTTTCTTCTACCTTGAAAGTAAAGATGAAGACACCTCATTTGAATCTTAATGTCATAAGAAGCATCACATTAATTGCACTTAGTACAGTGCATGATGGAGCTTCAATCAAACCTGTTGTTATGCCTTTCTGTTTGCATCTTAAACTTCTTCAGCCAACAAGTATACACAAAAACATCTTGAAATGTAGGCACAGAAACGGCTATGCATAAAATTTATTATTTACATCAGACTCCTACACCAAATTAGTAATTAGAATTATCATGGCCATTGAATCTACTTTATATGCTTGAAACTTTGTTAAATATATATATGAACAGAGATGAAGTGTACAAAAGATCTGCTGTCTTCAGACTGAACTAGGATTTCACCCTGTGTTTAAATATTACTTTCAGTTAGATACAGAAATGGACCTTGCCAATAGTGGTCATGATGTCAAGCATACCATCAATTATCACAATCCATAACATGTAAGATCTCCTACAAGGAAATATATTTAATTTTTGAATGTTTTTTGGTAATGACTAGTTCAATGAAGAATTAAAAGTATTTCTATCAGTTTTGTTGTGTATGTCAGTCCTAATCTTGCAACAACCATTCTATTCAGATCTTTTTCTTAACTTCATTTTGCATTTCTGCAAGAAGCATATCTGAAGTATACCTAGATCAATTCTGAATTGAGATATATGCCTGATCAGGTATTATCAGCTTATTACTTCTTCAGGTGGCATCTAAAATTATTAAAATATATTAGCATTCAAAAGAGAAATTTCCTGGTTTCAAAATCATATTGTGTTTTACCAGCTATTTCAAGTAGAAAGATTTGTTAGAAAAGTGACAACTTGCCAAGAAAGTCTCAGTTCTCAAGACAGTCAAATCTGTTTCAGCAATTGTGACTGTTTGGGATATGTGTTACATGATCCCCTAGAGTCAAGTTCTCACACTGGGGAATCAAGACAAAGATGAAAATATGACTTTGCATAAATCAAGCACTTTGGAGAACAGATTATCAAAACGTGTCAAACTTGGTGAGTTCATTGAATAGTTACATAACTAGATTGAGTTAATCTTTTTCCCATCAAAAAGCTGCCCTGTTACACCAAAATTACATGATACTGTTATATAAAAAAAAAAAAAAAACAACAAAAAAAACCACCATCAGCTAAGAGTTTTTAGGTTTTTTTTAAGGCCAAGAGAACAGTCTTCCAAGAAGACAAATTGTTTTCCAACATAGCTGGAAAAATACTGCACCTTTAAATAAAATATGCAGGAGTGATTTATTGCTAAGTTCAATATCCAAAGTCATCACAGAAGTTCTATTTTATATTTTTGTTTTAAACTAGTCTCCGAGCAAAGTCTAAGGCATATATATTTTGTTTCTTCCTGCTCTCCACTTAATCATTTATGATACCAAAGGCACAGGACACTTTCCTAGTGAAAATGTCATGAAGTGCATTCCCTTGATTTTGTGATTTTCAAAGAAAGTATTTCTGCATTTCTCATTTTCTTATGATACTCAACAGTTACCAGCATGAATAATTTCTCGAAAGCATAATGTCTGCCATAATACATGATTCTTAATTTAATATACAAAAATGGTGTTGCATTGCCAGTATGCAGAATGTCCAGACACAACTTTAGACTCCTAATCTAAATAAACCGAGTATTTAGACTGAATAACTCTAGATGGTGATTTCACTAACAACGTAAGTTAAATGTCTGAATGACTGATACACTCTTCTTTTAAAAACTCAGAGCTTAAAAATCTGCGTCCAACCTGTAAAGTATACCGATTACACTTAGGGAAGAAAATTACTAGGTGTCTGGCATTTATAAATCTTCCTCATTCAGCAAAATTAATTTTTAAACCCATTGAACTCAATTTTCTATACCACTTTCAAGTGAGGTACCTAGTTAGTTACTAAAGTATAAATGAAGAAAATAAGTATTTCCAGAATATTCAAATGCTCTGCACACTGAACAAACACTCTAAACACTGCAACAGATTGCCTAGAGAGGTTGTGAAGTCTCATCATTAGAGATACTCAAGGATCTTGTTGTATGTGCTCAAGGATGAGACTGCCTGAGCAAAAAGGCTGGACCAGATGACCCACCCTTCCAACCTGACACATTCTGGGGATTCTGGGATTTCCTCCCCGTTTTGTAAGGTCCAGTAAAGCTATTTCTTCTTCTGTCACCCTGCTTTGGGATGAGATGGATAAGAATGAATTTCCAGTGATTAAACACAAACTAAATCAAAGGAACAGCACTGAAATACACTCTGCTCTTCTGTATGCAAAGGCAAACATCCATGCATAAATTAATTCTGTTTTCAGCAGAGACAGGGAAGTTGCACAGAAGAGCTCTAAAACAGTGGATTTCAGTTTACCTTTTGCCTTATTTTTCTTGCAAAGCATCCATATTTTCAGTTCTTCCCCACTAGTAGCACTTCTGCTATCTTCAGACCTACCCTTTAAAAGAAACAAACATTTAAATTACTGTAATGCTATCCGTTAATGCTTTTTTAATAAGAAGAAATATGTTCCTAAGTGTTGTTAGCTAGGAAAGTTCAACTCCACTTACCTTAGGTACCTCAAATGGAACAACCTGACCATTTTTCTCAAATATATCAGCAAGCAAAATTAGTGTTTTCTCACGAGGAACAATATTTTCTTCTTGAATTTTAGTCCAAATAGTTTCAGCCTTTCCCCAGTCCTTGTTGCTCTCTGAAACAAGATTAAAATCTTCAGATAAAAGCACATTTAGAATATACATTCATATCCAAGGTGATTCAAAATGATGTCTTTGGAAAATAATTCATCAGTTTATCATTTACTTCTGCTTCATACCATCATCAGTTTGAAGTTTTCATCTATTTTAATACATAGGATGCCAGAAAAAAACCCCAAGGGTTATATGAATTTTCAGATAAATGTAAAATCACCTCAAAAGTCGTGCAGAAGTGATCATCCCAGCTCATCAGTTCTATTGTTCTAGACTGTTAACTGAAATTTATATATGCATCACTGTACATAACTGCAAATAAACAGAAATCTGGACTTTGTGAAATAAAACAGTTAACTACCATTTAACTACCTACAGCAGGTGATTTCCTGTTCCCTTTACATTTTCTAGCTTTGCAGTACCAATTGTGAAGATTTATGACTCTCAGACACTACTGATTTACACCCTGGTAAAAATGAGCCCTCTAAAGCAGAAACACCCTTCTCAATAAACTACCTTGGCTTTTTATTCACATCAGGCTTGGTTCTCCCACTGTAGATGCAAATCTTTTAAATTCTTCACTGACTCTTCAAGAATCAGTCTATCCTCATAAGTGCAGAGCCAAGGTCAAAAGGTGATGTTTGAAAGCTGCAGCAATAGAATATCTAAGAACAATCAAATCCTGGATCATATTGTTCAAAAAGACTCTTGGATCTCCACTGTTGGAGGCACCCAAACCTTTACTAAACAAGGCTATGATGTGAGCCAACTTCGGAGCTATCCTAGTTCCAGGAAATAGCCTAGGCTTAAACTCCTGAGGTTTTCTCCAGCATAAATTATTCTGTGATAATCAAATGCCTTGTTTTCAACATTTTTGATTACTGCTTGGACTAAAAGGTAGGTTCTTTTTTATATGCCTAAAATAGACCTGAAGTTATGGTTTTGGTACACAATGACAGTACTACTGTAGTTGTGCATGGGGCAGCTTTGATAGGTAATCTAAAATGGTTGAAAGCAGGATTATGCATGGCTTTTGTCTCTCATGGTGACAGAAACCCACAAATGTTTTCCACTTCTTTGAATAGATGGAATTGGTTCTGTCTTCTGAAAGAATACTGAAGATTTTGCATGACAGAATTTGATGAATTGTATCTTCTTAGATTCTCTTCCTAGCAGGCACACTGTCAGACTTAGTAATTGCCAGAGGTGAACAGGAAGAGTGGGGAAATAGGAAGGTTCTCTCCCTGGTGAGAAAAGATTGATTTTCAGGCCTACTTGATTCTTGATGGTGAACCAGTATGTGTAAAGCCAAAATTAGGTAACGCTTCTTTTTTTTTTGTTTTCTTTGAAGCATTCCAAGGCTTCAGGAAATGAAAAAAAAAGCAGCAAAATTCTTACAGGGGTCTCTGGTCATGTTTTTTTATGCAAGTACTTATGTCTTCTCCTGCAGAAGCTAAGTGCAGTGGGGAAGGGGCCTGCATCAATTGTCCTACCCAACCAAAAATATACATGGAGATATAATATACAGCCTGAAATTACTTCAAACTCAAAAGCAAGTTTTCCAGATATATCAAACTCCTGTAACAGCTCAATAATATATAGATATCTGTACATACATTACTGAAGTATGCAGAAATCCCTGTAATGCTTTATTTACTGTAATGTAAAATGTTCAATTTACTGTTTAGTGCTCCATACCCTATAGTGATCCATACCCAATCTTAACACAATGTGTTTTTTCAGTACTTTAAGATAGACCTCCAAAATTTGAATCCTTTATAATATAGTATAATACACTGAGTAACAAACTGACATAGACTGAAAAACAAAGAAAGGAGGAATGCAAGCCTCGTAGGTACATCCTACACTAAGTCTGTAGCACAGAAATTAACCTCCAGTTTTAAAAACTGTTTCATGGCTATAAACAATGCAAAAGCTAGATTGTGGATGGTGAAAAATAAGTAAATTAAAAAAATATATGCACCTTTCGGAACCAGATCTCATTACAGAAGACCCCTGATTATTATCAGTTAAGAAGATAACAGGTGAGCAGGTTTTCTTCTCTAAGCACATTGAAAGCCAAAACAGAATTAACTTTCAAATTATAAGACCAGACAATAGCATGCATTGGAAAACTTGTACTACATATGTCCATATTACGTCCATCCATCCATAAAAACACACATACTCTATACTAAGTAAGCATTCAGGTCTCCAGATGAAAAAAAAATCAAGCCCCTGACCTCTCCTCCCAGACAAGATGCCTCAGAAATGGTACCCAGATTGATTGTGTATCAAGATATAGCTTCTCTCCAGGGTTATGTCCCATCTCCAACCACAAAGTAAAACAGATTACAAACATGAAAAAGATCTCAAGCTCACTTACCACACAGTTTGAGCAGGTGGTAGTACATCTCATCTCTATCACATTCAAACAGATTTCGAGTTAATTCTACCAACTGTTCCAAGGCTTCCATCTTCAAAAAGAAGGAAGAACACAGTTATACCTCAGCCAGACAATTATTTTTCTTTATAGGTGCACATACATACTGTGTGCATTCAGCTAAAGTAGTATTTCTGTTTAAGTACACACCAGCATTAAGTTCACCTCATCAGCCTGTCACATGCCTTTCACAAACATAAAAATCAAGAGAGAAAATATTTCGAAACAATTTTTGTTGGAGTAAAATGACAGTTCCATAGAACACACCATGAGTCACATACCTGTTTATTTAATATACACTTTTTTGCAAACCACTGCAATCTTCCAGAATGTGCTCTCAAGCCAGGAGTCTGTAAAATATTTCCACAAGAATACATTACTGCACATAGAACATTCTAAGGGATAATAAACATAATATAGGTATTCATAACAAAAGTTCATAGCTTTTGTTTGTTTTGTGAAATCTAAATGAAACTACAAGCTCACAAATAATCATGTTAAGTTGCATTTATGACATAAAAATTGTGGTCATCTTACACAAGACATTCTCCTTTTTGGTTCAACATTGCTGAAAGAGTTCATGTAAAATACACTTCAGATGAACTGAATTGTTAAATAACTTCTATCACCACATTAATAGGTGGTGCTACCTATAGTAATCCTTTTTATTATTCAAGGTAATGAATTATACCAAATGTTCTCAAACTGTTTTCACAATGAAATATTTGCATTCAGCACCACTGCAACTTAGCAGCTAGAAAACCATGCTTCTGAGCTGCACCATCACCATTTGGTGATGCCAATATAATGTACAGATTCCAGATATAGTAACTGTAGGGCAATTCCTACCCCAAAACAGAAGGCTCAAGATTTACTCTTAAGGCTAAGACAGTTAATGCTTGTCCTTAAGTGTGTGTACACAGAGGAACTGTTGTGGAACTGTTGTGTAACTGTCAGCATGCCACAGCTCTTTCTGTTACTGACTTTCTCAGGTTGTGAGTTAGCTTATTCATTCCTTTGTTGTTTCAAGCAGACTGCAGCTACATTATACACCTGCTCAAAGAAAAGGTTTCAATCCTTAAAACTCCATCTGGTGTAGAAAACCTCACTGTACCTTCCCAGCACCATATGCCATAATCAGGAGTTCCTCAACTTAAATAAATTCTTAAATAAAGAAAGGAAAATTTTTTCAAGAGACATGTCACTCCTTTTACCTACTCACATCCAACATACCTAAAATAGGTTACAGCAAAATGTGTGCAAAGCATCCATAATTTTTACCTCTTGGCCTTCCCTCCCACAGATACTCAGATTTCCTTGCTTTATAGTATGTTGTCTTGGCACAAATATAATTTACAGAGTGGACTCTGTTTCTCATTTCAAACATCCAGATTCACATTAATATAGCTTAAAGTAATTCCAAGGAAATGTCTGCTCACCCCTACAGAAAACATGTGTTTTGACTCTTGAAGGCTTTTAGGTTTTAAGATTGTAAGAAATCTCTACAGTTTAAATGTGAAGGGCAACTTTAAAAATTTGAATGCCAGTTTGCACAAAAGAGGCAGCTTGAACAAAATGCTGTGAGAAACATTAAGGTTCAGTTGCAAAACAATGGAAAAAATTACTATTGGAAATGTGAATTTATCTTCTCTCTTTTAAACACAGGTAATTTCCTTTTCCCATATTCTCCAAGCGCAGAATTACTACCCTTGAATCTTTCGGAAATAATTCAGCACACACCAGAAAACCAGCACACAAAATTTCAGTAAAAACTCCTAAATTCTGCTAAATATACAGGAAGCAGTGTTCTGCAGAGTAAATGTTAGGCCATATAATCCCAGCAATCACCCTGGGAATGAAGTCAGCAAAGGGTTTGCGAAAAACAGGATGCTAATCCCACAGCTCCTCAACATGGAGCATCTCTTTGTGTTCAGCTGTACTGTTAGAATTGTCTCAGCCCAGAAGGTTACAGAAAAATTGTGGTTTCCCACATATTCCAAGTGGTATATATAAACACAGTTTTCCAGGTACATGCTTTTTTTCCAATTACTTCTTTGTCTGGATTTTTCCTCTCCCCACAGTTACATTTATAGGTACCTGTTCAGCCCTTTTTTAAACTGCTACCAAGCAGTTTCACATAAAAATGAAACTGAGCTAAAAACTAAGTCAAGAATTAACATCTTACACAACAGGCTCTTGATACACAACAGGCTCTTGAAAATGAAAAAGAAAGAAGTATGTGGCTTGCATGTGCAGCTAATCCTCTTTAGGACATGGTAAAATTCAAATGCTGAATTCACTTACAACTTCCAATATCATTGCTGATCCGAATGCCAATGAACTCAACAGCTCGAAAGCTAAAAACTTTTTATAGTAAATCCTTTCCTGTTCAGAAATGATTGATGTGTCTGTCACTACAAGGACAGCTGAGTTATACAACAGATATCCTTGTGTTTCATTTTGAAATTGAGATGTGTTTTCACATACTGCAGGTCTCAATCATCAAAAGAACATCTAGGTCAGATTAACTAAATCTCTAGGGCTTGCCTGATAGTCCATATTTGTAGCTTATCCCTTACAATCTTAGGGAATTTTAAACATTGCATTTAGCAGCAAGTAGTATTTCTACAATACAGCAGACTAAAAGAAAAACAAAATGCAAGGAATCAAGGAAAAAAAGAAAAAAACTATAATTACTCTTTCAAATTCCCATTTACAGTTTGATCTTGCTTGTTTCAGTGGACTAAAAGAAAAATAAAAAAAATCTATATTGACTCTTAGTGGTCTCTTTTCTTTGTTGGGCTTTTTTCTTTTTTTTTTGTTTCAGAGTCTCAAGCAATTCATCCAGCATATAAACCAAACACAGATTTCTGGCTTTTACATTCTTTTGAAATATAAAACAGTTGTACTGTACCAAATCAAACCTTGTTATGCTCTCTGGAACAGTAGCTATAGAAGAATATAAAATGTCAGAAAACACAGCAATATTTTCCCTTTAGTGCTCTTCCACCCTCCAACTACCTGAGGTTCAGTGCATCACACTGGCTCTACTAAGTTATTTCCATGAGCTCTTCTGGTTGCCCCTGAAACCCCTTAAGATTTATCACATTTAGAAGGTCTTCTGGCAATGGGTTGCCTCCACAACCTTATACAAAGACAACCAAAATACTACCACTTTTGATTGGTTTCAGCCTAACTTCTACTGCCTTCATTCAAGATCTCTGGATTTTGTATTAGAAGATGATGTACAATTGATTTTTCTTTATTATCTCAATTTCATACTAATTTAATGATTAGTATACAAAATAATTCCCTGCTTCTTCTGTAGGCTAAGCAGAATTCAGCTACTTCACTGTATCTCTTAGAGAAATCAGTCCACAGTTTTGATCAAAATTTACATGTGATGTGATTCTTGGGGTGTCCTACACAGGGCCAGGAGTGGGACTCGATGATCCTGATGGGCCCTTCCAATTCAGCATATTCTGTGATTCTATGACAATTACACTTATTCTATACTTACACCCACACCAATTTACTCACTGATTCTACACCTTCACACACAGTAAGGAACACTAATCAGAAAGGGAAAAATATGCTGCATCTTCAGAAGAACTCTTGTCAAGCAGCACTCAATCATGCAAATGCAACAGTCCTAACACACTGAAACCATTTGATTTGTTCTCCTCCTTCTGAGAGCCAGTCACTTCAGACAGGTGATTGAAGGGGTCCAATCAGAAGATTTTCTGTACTAACATTTTTATTAAGCTAATTTCTACCTATTACGGCTAAAAGAAAACACATTGTTTGGAAAAATACTGACCTGTCAGAGAGGAATCTATTAGAGGCTTTTTCAGATTTTTAAATAATGATAGAAATATTCAAATTCTGTTTACATTAGTATTCTGTAACTGCTACAGACAGCAGAGCCATACTGGTTATTTTACTTTCAAAAAAGCTTTTCTAGCAAAAAAAAAATTTAAAAAATTACAGAAGACATATGAAAATATTTATTTACTCCTCTCCACTTGCCTAAACTGAACTTTTTATCTTTAAACACAAAACTTACTTACAGAGAAAAACCACAAAAGACAACATATAGACCAGAAGCCCTGAGTTGTGTTCAAAAAGATGACTTTCAGCAAACTAAGAGTTGAGAACTACCCCAAAACAGTGCCACTTTTGCTGGATAAAGTTGCATAACTGTTTAAGAACCAGCAGCAGCATTTTTCATTTGGCATATATGTGACATGAGATGGAGAGCTTCGGTTTTAACCTTCCAACACTGAACGTTCACAAATGACAAGTGAGTGCTGTTTGGCAAAATAATTCTTACATATACTAGTCGACTTATTCTAGCCTTTCATAACTTCACTGTGAATAACACATCAATTCTAACTATGCAAGTTGAACCCCGACCACTTTAAGTGGTTTACGTTTACTTCAACATTTCTGTATTTTCTTTGCAAAAAGTTCAGTCTTTTCTTATGGAAACAGTTCTACTATAATCACTAATTCAAACATCAGTTTGGAAAGAAACAGCAAAATTTTGTAGAAGTCATCCATGTTGCACTTTCTGATGGTATTCTTTAGAAGGACAGATCCATTCATTCCTCTCTTTGCAGCTGAAAAAGCCAGTAATTGTAAAAGACAGCTAATGCTGCTAAAGGAAGAAGAACATTTCATGAAGAGTTACATCAGCAGCAATAACAGACTTATGCTACCAGTACCAGAACCAGTTACTGAGATTTAGATGCCAAAGCAATGTCTTGCAGGAAAATGCGTTACTTCTCCAAGCAGACAGCCTTGGGCAGACAGCTATAAGAACTGATGTGTGTCATTCCTAACAGCTCTCTCCAACGTAAGCATCAGGGAAAACAGAACACTTGATAAGAAGTTCTAAATTTAAAGACAGATTTTTCCCTGATTCCACAAAAATGTCTATCAAAACCTCACAAATTCCATACAGCTTTAATGAAGCCTGGGATATTTTTGCATAGCAGGCTATTTGAACAAAGCTATTTACAACACAAATACTGGATGTTTTCCTTGTGGCAGAAGTCCTCACTTCTACTAAGCAATGGGTGAACTTCTTAATCAGGAAGTTAGAAGAACACATAAAGTTTCTGTACCTTATGTAGCCATCCTAGTCTAGTTATTGAATGAGATGATTAAAACTATTTTACAGTTCTATTATTTTTTTCCCCTGCTGAACACTCCTTTACTTTCAAATAACCATGGATTAGTTTTTTAAGAATACCAACTAACACATTTACATTATTTTAAAAATTATCTTACATCTTGAGTTCATTATGTATGCAGGTACACCACCTTGCTGTATTTCTCCCGCTACAGTCTCTATAGCCAAGTCTAAGTGAAGTATCATTGTTGAATATACATCGGAAAAAAACCTATTTTGATTATTGGCTCTGAATTTTTAAACAATAGTTCAGAAGCTCACAAAAGATCCAGCTTTAGAGACTGAGGAATTGAAAAATAATCTGTGCATCAAAAAGCATCTTTCCTGTTGCAATCATATCAACTGTCTAATAAAACATATTAGTGCTCTCCTAGCTCAGCTTTCCTTTAAGTCATTATACTATCAGGATGACATTACAGCTACAGCTGTCAATGGAAGCAATATTTTTTCTGCAAGTTCATTTTCCACTTTGAAAGAAGCTTAGTTCTCAACGATTTCAAAAATGGTTTCTTTGGTGATGGCACAGAGAGACACCCTCACTCACTCCTTCTAAACAAAAGAAAATCTTGCAAGCTCTCTAAAAAATGAGTGCTTTCTTTTCCTCTTTATAAGCAATTTTGCCCAGAAATAAATATGACTAAACAAAATATGACCCCCATAATATTGAATTCTTTAAAGAGAAACTCATCTAAAATACGTGGACTCTTGTTCAACTTTTTTTGGCAAGGGATAATTGGATGTAAGCTTGAAAGCAACTATATCTGTAGCTTCGATATGTCTACTTTTAATTTTTGATAATGAGGGCAAGTACTCTAATGTAATACTGGAATATCAAAATTTATGGGTTGCTCCACTGCAGGTGGAGCCTACTCAGCAACAGTGTAGTTGATACTTTATTTGCAATACCAGATATTTAATGAAAGACAAAGGGACACATGTCTACACATCTATCCTCAGTAACTTCTCCTGAGACTGATGAGAATTCAAGCTCATGCTCTCCTTTCTGCCTATCCTACAGTCACACGAAGTAGCAACCAGTCAACTTCTACTAGGTCAATTTTGATGTAAAAAGCAGCAGTAGTTCACAGAAAGAAAATACAAAGCTTACAGTCTCCAGTGGCAAAGTTTGTACTGTTGGTTTGTGGCTTTTTTTCTTCCCAAGTATGTATTTGCTTCAAATACACTTCTGCCAATTTCACAGTTCACCGACTTTACCACCCCAAGTATCTGTTGAGTAAATACTCATTTTCTTTATTTCAATTAATAGAAGAATATACGCTGCTTTATGTTAGGCAAACATTTAAAAAGTATCAGGCAATTTGATTATTTTCCAAAAATAATAAAAAAGTAGGGTAGAATTTTACAACTTTATCATCACTCAAGACAGCTGAAACTGATGTACATTTAATTACTATTGGAATACTCTATTTACCAGTAAGTTTTCCAAGATAATTTGCACAGTGAAATATTATTAAAAAAAAAAATTAGTAGACATTCACAACCATAATCACACTGGAAGAAATGGTGACACAAAAAATACACAAAAACTGTTGCTTAAAACAAAGTCCTGAAGGTTATCCTAGACTCAAAACAGAGCAAAAATTTGCCCTTGGACTTGTAATGTGGTTTAACAGTGTAAGATGAATTTAAAAAAAGCATTATAAACCTCTTCCTTCTAACACAAAGTCCCTGTCTCTAAGAAAAAATGCACAGATTTTGCCATAATCCCGCATTCTGAACACATTACCATCTTCCTTTTGGGAAGAAATTTTTTCAGTAGTCCTCTCCTTTACCAAATTTACGTATTTGAAACAGATCTCTTCCCTGTAAGAAAGGGATACTTAAAAACTTCTAAATAACATGCACTGAACTAGTAAGCACCCTTTTTTAAATTAACCCACATACATTTTTGCATGGAAAGAAAATCCAACTTCACTAATAACTAACTGCATCAGAATCCAGTTTCAGAAGGAGAAGTAATGATTTTATTGGACTAACAGGACTCAATAGCAATAATTTTAAAAAAGAATATTTTCTTGTAATTATAGGACTTGCATGCTTTAAAGCTCTTTCCCCTCCATCTCAGTTGTATACAGTTACTCTAATAAAAGCTATTACACCCCCTACAAACTATTCTTAAATCTCATACCACCATTATCTAATACAATCTTGTTCACAAACATTTAAATTTTGTTTTAATCACCATCACTTTTTTCTCAACAGGACCAGAAGTAAGTCTTTGTAAATAAATTCAGACACTAGATATAACCATCACTAAATTACACACAACCCATGCACCCCCCTCGCTCCCTCAACCCTGCTGTCACAAATCAAGAAAGCATCTTCTCCTGGTAGTCCATCTCCAGCATAAAATCAGCAGGACTCAATTTTATGATGCAGACTCTTAAAAAAAGCAATCTGGATGAAAGAAGGTTGTAATCTCTCAATATCATGTAGAAATATTCTCATTGTTTTTATGGCAGATTAAATCCAATGGCAACTGGTATCTTGAGGTCTGCTGACAATGGATGTCACAATTCTTTGCTTAAGTCTATTTACCTCCTAAATTAACTTGACATCTGTTGATAGATATATTCCTGCACACTAAACTCATCCAAACCAGTTCTTTTGTCTGGTCCCAGATTTCAGCAGCAAATGTCTTTTTTTTACATTTCTTCACAATGGAACACACTTCATTAAATTACTTCATTACCATTTGTCCCTGAATTCTTCACACTAATGTCTGAAGATATGTGGGCTATGGTATGATAAATTTAATTACTAAATATAAACGACATCTTTAGTATGAGAGTAGATGGAAATAGTACTACACTTGATTAAAATCTGGTTCCAAGAACTCTGAAGCCATACGCTTCCCCCTAGCCATTTTCAAGGAAGGCTCCTCTAGTGGAGGACAAACAAAATACACAGGTTGAACTTCTACCAAAAAACTCTGCTATATAGTTCTGAGATCTTTCCCTGTATTCCAATCCTCTTTGCCTTCATTTCCAGCAAAACCAAAACCAGAGCAGAAATAAGAGCTTTTACTCTTTCATTGAAGGAGAAAATTAACAGCTGTTATTTTAACAGCTGATGTGATTTGATCTTAAAAGATTTCAATAGGCATCTGCCAAACAACACGAAGGCACTGGAACACTGCTACCAACTCCTACTCCTATCAGAGGACTACATATGCTCCCAACTAAAAATACAACTGACCTGATACTTTTCTGAACATAGCGCTTGTTTGTTGGATTTCGGTAAGTATTTTGCTGTACAATGAAACTTCATTTACGGTGCAATGATTTTATTGATACAGTGCAGAAATGGTTTAACAACAGTTTAATACCTTGCCTGTTCAGTCACAGCAATGAAATGTTAATTTCTTCTCCATTACAAGTTGGTTCAGACTCTCAGTAAGCAGATTTGTAGATGGGCTTTGCTTGACCCTCTGCAGCAGGACTGTTGCAGTACTGAACGAGATACAGATCTTTTCAGAAAAAGCCAAGAGCGGACATAGGCTGCACTACACACTGATTCAGTGGGTATTTAAGTAGCTGCATTCAGCACAAGTAAATGAAGGAAAAAAAGTGAGTCGAGAAATAGTCTGCTATCATGAATGCAAAACAGCTACAAGTTAGGAGATCTTGGTGAAAGATTCAGAGATGACCAAAATATTAAATCCAACTAAAATGGCTGACATCAACTATTTTTTACCTACTCTAAGTAGTGAAATTTGTAAACCACTATGCAGTATGAAAACAGAGTAACAGGTGAAAAAAGGAATAAATAAATTCTTCCAAGGTGGTGTAACAATCCCTTTTTCACTCCTACTCTTCTGGATGACCTTCCCATTAGCACAGATCTTAAGCATCTGCTAAATAAAGTGGCAATCAACAGCTGAGTAAAGAAAAGGGACTTTTAACTGTCCAGTACAGGCAACAGGCAAGAAGTTGAGAGATCTGGCGTACTAGGCTCTAAAATATTCTTTTACCATTCATATACCAGACTTAGAAGAACATAAGGTCAAACAATTCTTCTAGATTCTCTCCACATAATTATATAAGACCTCTCTCCAGGAGGAGATCTGATTAAATATTTTTGAAATAAGAAAACATTTTAGAGGATAGGTAAAGTATTTTTTAGAAGGTACTTCTTCCCTAATCCTATTTATTGAAAATCCCATCCCTTTCTTTTAGCCTACATTAGTTTTAATGTAGTTTAGTTTAGTTAAAGGCAAAACATACTGACCTAATTTTCTTCCTTTTTTCTTTAGGAAAAACAACATTCAAGGACAAAAGGCAATTAAGCTGCCTTTCTCAGTAAGGGAAAAAAATCCTAAGTATCCAGAGCTCGATTTGGTGACATAGAAGTCATGCTGCGCCAATCCAAGGGAAAACAAGCTAGTATGCGACCTTGTGGTAAGGGGCAAGAAGAGAGATGAGCCAAGTTCATTTTGGCATGATCATCTTTGAAGGACTCAAGACAAAAGCTAACTTACCAGTTGAGGTGCAATTAAGAAGACTAAATAACCTCTTGATGTACTACTACAGCACGCACTGGTAGAACTTGTTTTCAGTGCAAAGCTAAACAGCATCCATCAACACAACTTCTGGGGCTCAGGAATCTCCAAGCACAGCTTGAATAAAATAGACTTACACTTAACAAAGCAGCCAAGGCTACCTTATCTGTAGCTTTGTCTCTGAGAACAAGACTTGAAAGTGTTTAACAAGGCAGCTCAACAATACTGCAAACTGTTACCTTATCACACAAACCCCATGATGCCTCAGAAACAGCATTTCCCCCACAATTTTCTCAAACACAGTTTCTATTCCAGTCAGCACTGCCTCAGAAGAGACTCCCACTACCAAACTTCCACATGCTGCAGCCTAGCTGTTCTAGCATTGGTCAGACAAATTCTTTGCCTCATCTCCTGTGTATTTCCCTTTCACTGCCTCTCACACTCTCATTCTCTGATTAGTCTTGGTTTTATTCCACAAAGCAGATAAGGTCCAGAGCTTTCAGCTTTCTCACTGTATCTCATAACATGATCTTGCATATATATGCATTCACAACACATTTGTGGCCAGATAATGTAACATACACAAGTCTGACCTGATTTTTATAATCTCACTCAAACCTTACCCTTCGTCCTTTCCCAGTATTGTCACCCACTTTCATTTTACCAAAGATCTGAGATTTAGGAGTTATTTTTTCATTCCTGGGGCTTTGAGTTCCAAGTTTTTCAAAGCAGCACTTGTCCCTAAGTTTCATAAAAGCATCTGGTGTACCTCTAATTTCTAAAAATAGCAAGAGCAAGCAGAGACAGTGGTCTCCAGTGAGTAAAAATCCCATTTCAGCAACCATATCCTCCAGCGTTCTTTTCCTTAGCTCCTAAGGAGCTCTCTTCCCAGCTTTATTACTATTCTTTTAGATATCCCTTACAAATTCCATAGATATTTTCAAAAACAAACATCATTAAAATTAAGTGACCATCATAATCAGTAATACTTGATTAAAGTATATGCTTAAAGGTACATGCAACAGCACCTAAAAGAGAAAGCAGCACCAAGTGATGTCCTTCACGGAATATTATTTCACAAGCAAAGATAGAAAAATAATCAGAGATGACCATCAAGAGAAGTAATTTAGTCACAAAACCCACCGGACTAGAGAAAATAATACACATACACGTCATTTTTTATATACATATACACCATTTCACATACTGATTAAGGCTTTTGCTTCCCAAAAAATCAAAAAGCAAATAGGAACTTATGTTTTAAAACAATACAAACAATTTTCTTCTTCAGGAAAATATCAATTATAAGATTTCTGTCCTCCCCTTTTGGAACCAATTTCTTTGAAGATACTTAACATATTGTGACATAACAAAAGCATACTTAAAATATTATGCACTATATAGTAATTGATTTTTTAACACTTTTTCCAGTAGTAAAATGCATACTATCCCTAGATAAAAACCTACACTACTAAAAATTCTGTAATTTAAACCAGCTCCTCCTCCACAACATAAACAAAGCTCTAATTCAGACTTCATAGAAGTTAGATAACAATACTTTAACTAACAAAAAGGCAGGAAAACTTCCATTTCATCTCCAGATATTTAGTGTTCAGATTTATGCTTAAACATACTTATGTGGTTAGTAGTAACTTGTGATAAATCACCAAATACTGGATACCTGCAAGGACAATCTGGCGTGTTTTAAGAAAATGACAAGAGTCTCTGAAGGCTCTGAAGACCCAGCAATTTGATAACTTGCTTATTATCCTATTCACAACTGCTGAGCTCCAGATACCAACAGGGATTCTGAGAAATTAAATGCCAATATCAAAGAAAGAGCTGCTAAATCACATGACGTAACAGTTTTGTTAATTTAGGTTTAATTTTACTTCAAAATCTCAAATTTCATACTTTTACCTCCCATATGCTTTAATCACTGTTAAAAAAACCTCAACTCCTCAGTGTCATCTGATACTTGTGCATTCTGTTCTTGTGCATTCTAAGATCTGAGCTCCAAAACACCCTCTCAAAACAAAAATTCCAATGTTTCGACATTGTGCTTAGCAATAGCCACACATCCCACAACAGGACAGTATTGTTCCACCACAGGCAAACAAACAGATTTTCAGTTAAGACTTTTTAAATGCAAGAATTCCATTAGACAATTCAAGCAGGATAGCTGATATTTCAGATACTCTAAGGGGAACTAGGAGAAAAAGCATTGTTTATCTCAGGAAGGAAAAAAAACCCCAAAAATAAGGTTACAGTTGTGTATGTGCGTAACACAAAAATGCTGAGGACAAACTATTACTTTTTCTGCAAGATGCCTAGTCCCATAAATTAAGTGGAAAACTTATGCAGTATTTTAAAAACATACAACTGTGTTAAGAAGAAAAAATAATCACAATCTGGGCAGACTCTGCAGCTGCCCCTTTGACTTATCAATTTCAGTAAGCACAATTTCAATCAAGTCTAGATAAAATATACTAATCCTAAATAGACCAAGTTTGTCACCTACCACTTCCTATAAGCAGCTTACTATCCTGAAAAAGGAAGAGAGAGAAGAAATGCTAAATTAAATGCCAAACAGTAGCAGACAGCGCTTGTTTGGCTGATTAACTTGTAGACAAGCATTACAAATAAATCTGAGCATGGTCTGCAGCAAATTAAATTCCAGTGCTTTTAAGAACAAAGAATTCCTTCGGAAAGAGGATTAGCAACTTTACACCCAGGAAAGCCAGTTTAATTTAATTGTTCCACAATCCGATATTTAATATGCAAATATCATTTTGATATATAAGAGCAAATTTGAAAAAGTGAGGAAACAATTTCAATGTACAAGACAACTGTCTCTCTTCTGAATTGTAATTATACAAAATAAAGCTGGCCAAGAGTTTTTTATTACTGGGATTGCATTCTATTAACATGAATCGGAACAAGTCTAATTAAAGGTTAAAAACTTTAAATGTTTCTAATTAAGAGTCTAAACAGCTGCACGATTAGAGTACTATAGTTAAAATCCCACCTCGATGACCTTCTTGGCTTCTTTGTATTTTCCTGTTTGCAAGAAGGCGAAGAAGAGATCGTAAAGAGCCATCATGTCACCATATTCTCTGCTTATAAAATCTGAAACTGAAGACAGAATAATACTCATTTACTCAATATATTGAAGTATTTCAACATTTATGTCAGACATTCCTAATACCAATATTTTCCAAGCCTCATAAAAGAGCTATAATGAGCTATATATTGAGCTTATATAACCTATAAGCTATAGGGGGATAAATTTTGAAACAAACAAAATTATTATAATGCATGACACAATTTGTTGTAGCTCTGTGGTTGAACATAAAATGTTCTTCTGTTTATCTGCACTACATTTTGCTCTACATTCAACAAAACAGACTATATTGGCATGCTCTGCTCATAGAAAGTGAAGAGATATGGTTTGTGAACTGCTCAGCTATTTGAAAAACAGATGTATCATTTTGTTATTGTGTTTAGTTTCTATTAGTTTCTCAACAGTAACATACATAGCTAGAACAAGTATTAGCACTAATCTCAGAGTTCAATGATGTAGTATACAAACAAAATTCTATATTTAAAATTACCATCAATTTTTCAATCTGAAGAATGCAGACATCGTATTAGTGCTTTAAAGTTAACACATATAAAGACATACTTTTTTTTCTTTCAGTTGAAAGAAACTATGCAGAAATCCCAGAAGAAAAACCCCCAGAAAACACTTCATATTAGCATACAGCATTCGACTACATGCAACTAACCCTTTTGTAGAAGATCAGCATCTCCTTTTTCTACCAGTTTACAGTAGATGTTATGAAGTTGAAGAATTTTACCATACTTCTTGTAACAGCTGATTAAAGCTTCCAGAGCTGCAGGCATGTCATCCCTTGGGGAATGAAACAAAATAAGAATAAAAACATTTCAAGTGTTTATTCCACCCTCAACTCTTACGATTTTTGATTCCATGACCACTGTTCACTACAAATTTGTCAAAGGTGGGAATGTTTTTCAGCATTAGATGCACTTAATTTTTGAGCAATATCAAGTTATGCTATGTCCTATCTGTCCTGACAAAACCCAAACTCCATGCAAAATTCACTCGAGTGTTTAACAGTTTTATTTTTCCCATTTGTAAGTAATACCATGTACACTATCACACCTATGTCTGTGTTTAGGCATTTCCAAGTTTTAAGTTCTTCCCAGTTATTTCCACAATATTTTGTTTCAGTATAGATCACCAGAGTTAAGATAACCACAGCTCATGAGATTGCTTTATACTAGTTTTACACCTTAACAGAGTGCCTATAATTCATCTGTTGATGTCCATTCCAGCACAATAGAAAGGTTATAGCATTATTCCATTCTATATGAAAATTGCACTACAACAGATACTTTCTACTTTAAAAAACCCAATTTTTGCAGTTAATTCAACAATATAGTATGGTACCAAAATCTGCTTTATGCTGGCCTATCCATGCCACAGAGGCATGGCACTAGTATAAATCCATGTAGTAGTAAGTGTGCAAGACAGCATTAAATGCATTTCATTTAGTCAGGAGCCTTTGAGAAGCAAGTAGAAGTAACACACAGAATATTTCCATTTTTGGTACCTCAGCTCTTCACTGAATTTTCCCCCAAGTATACACTATCAACACCTTCAGAAATATACGTAAGAAAATGCAAAACTGAAAAGTCATAAAATCAATCACAGTAACAACAAATGTAAAATAACCTTCCACACTGTGTAACCAACTGTACTTAATCATCTGCTGCAGACCTTTTTTTCAAAGGATTAAAACCCAATCTTGAAACAAAACGAAACAAAACAAAGCAAAACCACTGGAAACAACCAAGGTCAACCACAAAAACACTGGTAAAGCAATATGTCATTCTTTGAAGGGTAAGGTTTAAGCTGAAACAAACCAAGACCATGTACACAAAATATAAGTAGCCACACAGTCAGTAAGACTGCATTTTAGATTTCAAGAGCCTTATGTGATAAGGGTGATACAAGTTACCAAAGGAAAAAGAAAAATTAAAAAAATTCACCTAACAGCAGCTGAAAGGCTGTCTTGAAATACTGATTTAACATTCCCAAAGCAACCTTATTTTTCATCAACAAGCCCTAATAAATCAAGATATTACTGTTAAAACAAGCCCAATTCAGCTGTCCTCTCCTCACATTGCATTTCTTGTGCAGCACAGATTTTGCTTTTTCAAAGAATGAACTATCTAAACTTCTATGTACTATTATCATTATCTAGGCTAATAATTTTAAAATTTTTAACACTAAAACACAGAAGAAGAATTCATTTTATTCAGTAATACTGGCATTCTTTAAAAGAACCTAAGATGATGGATTTCTACCTTATCCCCCTTACTGAGCCCTGTTTACAGTGCATCTTCTGGCACCCCATGGAGTCATTTGAATTTTTGTCATTTGGGGTGAAGACTAAATTACAGGTTAATTTCAAAACTGCAAGTAGATGTTGCAGGCTAGATTACTGTCATAAAAGCGAAATACTATGGTAGTTACCATAGTCAGATATAAAGATTTATATAATCAGTATTTTTCTCCTGCTTTAGATGCAAGTTCAGTTAACATCTAGAAAAAAAAAACAGTTTTACAGAAAACTACTCAATTTCTAAGGAGGCACAACAACATTTATGCATTCAAATTCAAGTTTTCAGTGATAAATCTAGCTTTTCAGACTGATGCTCAAACAGCTATAGTATTGTCTCAGCTGTATTCCTAAAGGATTAAAGTGACTGTTTTTAGGTCAAAGCTATCAATAAATGAATGAATAATTGGAATGTCATTCAAGCAGTAGCGTTAAGAGTTTTCTAGCCTCTACATGTATACTTCTGAAGGCATTAATACTGCACACACAAAGAAAAAAGTCAGCAAAGACCTGAGACAAAAATAGATGGAAATATTGTACTCCTTACTGGGACTCAAAGGGGCTGAATAAGTCTGCTTTGAATGAGTTCTGTATCTTACACACTGTCGTACTGTTAGAACTGTTTTAGATCTACTGAAATCAGATATATTTGCTCAGTTGCATTCAATCAACAAACCAGCCATCCACAGTTTACTAGAGAATGGAGTTTATAAAACATAAATGCTGAAACTGGCAAAGACAAATATAAAACAATAAAACACAGAAAAGTTCAGACTCCACAAAGAAATTGTTGGTACCACTGCTGCAAAGAAAAAACGATCAAGCTTATGCATGTACTTGAGCTTCTATGATTTAACAGTTTTAACTGTCACAAACTGAAGTTAATTCCAAGTACCCATAGATACTTTTGTAAGCTTTTAGAAAATCAAAAAAAGGAACTCACTGTAGGTTTCAAATTTCAAGTAGAGGTAACATTTTAACGTGTTTCTTGTAAGATTATAAATAAAATAAAAAGAGCTGCACAAAATAGAATTTCTACATTTAAAGAAAATGCTATTTAGACATAATGATTTTAAACTGACAAACAGCTGTATATTTAAAAGTATTTGGGAGTCTTTCTGTAAGAAGTTATGCATGTCAAACACCCTTTTATCCTCCCAAAGGATACTTACTACTCTAAGACATTAAACATCTTGTCTAAAATTACTATTTAATCAATGTGGTCCAAGTCAAAAAGGAAAAAAAAGCTCATATACTCATAGTCATGTTGGAAAAATCAGATTTCCAGCGTCAGTTTGGAATAAACAGTATTTAAAGTGTGAACATAGATGATCCATGCTTCATTTTGAGTTGGTCAGATACTACAGCTTTAAGTCACTCACAAATATTATCTGTTCAGGACTAAGACCTGTTCCACTTAAAGATTAGGCATATTTCTCTGGCACTTTGAAACTTGCTCTTTTAAAAAAGAAGATACACTATTATTTTTGAATGACAGAAGAAGCCTCAGCCACCAGTACATTCTGCTTGGCCCAGAAGAGTCCTACTTTGGCATTATTTTCCACCTGAAGTGATGCTTGGATTAAGACACCCAAGTTTTTTGATCCTTTTGGTTTCTGTTTAGAATGGCTATGAAATCCAAGGTACTATGGGTCCAATCTTCCAAAACATTTGTATGGGCAATTTTAATCACACAAAGGTATCTGAAGAACCAAAATTACCCAGTTGTCAGAAGGTTTGCAGGACACACTCCGTAGCAGGACTGGCTATACCATGACTGGATATTTTAGCCCCCCTCACTTTCTACAACCCACTCCCCTCTTGCTTTAAGAATGTAGCACTAAATCTAACCCTTTTACTTGTCATAAACAACCTTCCCAACCAGAGAGTCTGCCTCATAAAATAAGACTCCAAATATTGATTTTAATTGGAATGAAGTGCTGCAACATTATGCATAAAGCTTTAGTGAAGTGGCAATTTACCTAAGGGGTTTACTGATTGTAAAGCTCTCAAAACTGAAATCACTAGAGAGGTAGAAAGAAAAAAGGGACTCTCTGGGGTGGGGGTGGAGGGTAGTCTGGTAAAACAAATCCCTCTCTACAAATCTGAAGCAGATGTTAGTGTAGAGGGAAGTCAATTCAGCAAGGTACAATCAGCTTTACAAAAATTATTCTGTTAAAAGAGAACGGGCTCTTGAAAGAGCTAAATGTGCTTCTGTTCATTTGCTGTACTAAGGAATCTTCAAGGAGACTGGTGTTGCAATTACAACTAATCCTCCCCAAAAAATTAACTGTGTTGAAGGCTTTGTAATTTCCCTAGGTACAATTTAGCTGTCACTTACTTTAAAATTTACTCAAACATGCGTTCCGAACAGCACTAACTTCACATGTCAAGTGCTTTCCAGCCAATTGAGTCTAAACTGGAAGTCGGTGTTAAACAACTGAATGATTAGACAAGATAGCTCATTTCCCTGCTCTTTTGTTCAGAATAAAATGCCACATTTACATTATCAGACTCAACAGGATTTTCTGACAGAGGGAGAAAAAACCCTAGTGAACACTGTCCATAGCAAGCACATGAAGCCTGTCATTTACCAATCATCCTTCAAAAAGCAATAACCATGAATGTAACTTAATTACGACCCAATGATCCTTGACGAAAAATCATCTTATCACTGTCCTGTCCCCATAGGGCAAATGAGACACTTTTGTCCTTTGGCACTGATGATGCTAAATTCCTAATTGCAATAATGGAGTAAGAGAGCCAAACATCCCTAATTTCATTGCAACACGTAAGGAGTTTTAATGCAATATTTGAAATAAAGCTGCTAAAAAATTGGAAAAAACCTCTCCCCACTAGAGATGTGTCCCCCACTAAAAATACCACTTAATTTACAAATATGCCTATTTTTCAAAGTGCATATAAAAGTCAAATAACTTCTGCTACAGAATGATCTCAAACAGAATCACAGGTGATTTTAACTCAATGAAAAGAGCAGAAGGAAAATAGTCAAGGCAGTGCATTCATGCTCTGTTTACTACATAAGAAACTAATCAAAATGGGTTTATATGAGATCAGTGACAAATGAGCACACAATGCTCTAGTGGACAATGCTGTATTAAAATACATTAACCATTTTTAAAGAAAAACAATCCAACTATAGCCTTTTATCATTTAAGATAAAGGTATTAACTGCTTATGTTCCCTGACTTAAAACTACCAAATATTTTACTCATATGGTCTGTTACATAATGCTTTCATAGTTTACCTGCAAATTTTCTTCCCTCTGCTTAGGAGCATTTCGTGTATCAGGAATTAGTAAATTCCAAACCTGAAGATTTTTTTTTTGTTTCTTTCCTCAAAGATGAGTTGGTAGAGAACTTCAGCCAAAACTACAATCCTCAAAAATCTTAGTAACTTTTACACAGTATAGGTAGCACAAGTTTTTCTAATTATCAGCAGCTGGAAGAACCAGTTCAGAAGTAAGACGTATTTTAAGACAAAGTACAAGTTCTTTATATCCTTGCAGATTTTTGTCATACAATCCAAGCAATGTTTTTCACATTACGTGACAGACCAAAACCATGTGGACTGTCTCAATTTTAAATGTGATTTTCCCATCTTGAGAAACTGTTTGAGGTCACAAATAAAAATCAGACAATTCAATGCAAGGGGGTAGCTCCCCTTATTCAGTGTCCAAAAAACTGCAAGGTAAGTATGAGTTCTTTCACTAGTTACTTCAGTTAAATGTTTCCCAGAATATTAAGGGCAAAATGTCCACTCTACTAGAATGCTGGATTTTTGTAAAGTTATGCTGTCTATCAACATTTTTTTTTCTTTTCCATGCTCTGTTAAAAACTTTTAACTTGCACTAGGATTTAACAAGAACTTAAGAATATTCAGAACTGGAAGAAAAGGGTAGATTAAAACATTTTATACCTATAATTGTTGAAATCTTCAAAATTGAACCACAGATGCCTTTACAAAAAACATGAAGTTTGAAATAAATTAAGAACACAAAACACTAGTACAACCACTACTGTGGAACATTCAAAAATACCCCAAAGCTTACTTCAGCAGCGTGCTGATGACCTGCAGCTAAATGACAACATTTCACCATGATACTTGAATTGTAGGATGGCAAATAATAAGCACTGAAAGAAATAATAAGTACTGAAAGAAATGACTAACACTTATTTCAGTCACTCATAACTTTCAAAATACTCTTATAGCATATCTAAGAAAAACAAACAAATCCCAAATCACAGCACTTTCCCCTTGCCAAAAAACAAACACACACCCCACTGAAAACACAATTATTCCTCCTAAGCAAATTATGCTGGAAAAAACCTTCCAAATTCTGTCTACCATTAGAGAAGATGCAGCTTCTTCACTCATAAGGTGGCAAAAAAATCTGTAAGAAATTAGCTTACTTTGCTTTTTATTTATATATATGAAATATATTAGCACCTCTACAGGTAAGGACCAATGACTTCTGTAGCCATACAATTCCGGAGACTGGAACCACTTTCTCCTTCACGAATATCGTCTCATCAAAAGTCCCTTTATCAATAAAAAAACTCCCACTTTTTATAAAGTTTTCCCAGAAACTTTATATTCCAAAAAAATCTGGAATCAATTTGAATTAACACTCATTACTGTCCCCCTTTTCACCTGCACATGATCACACCTTTACCTACATCATCACACACTCCATCTCAAGTGAAAAGAGCCCAAGTAGCACCAGGTACAACTTGCATGTCAATGTGCATAAAGCAATTATGTAAAATGCAGCTGCTCTTATGCGCACTACAAAGCATATCAGATATTTTTCCGACACATTAGTTAGATATGATTGCAGTTAAATTACTTTCATAAACATCTGCCTGGCTTGTGATGCAATCAAGGCAGAGTTACAACTAAGAAGATGTACACTATATTCTTAACTGTTGACCACTTCACTAAAACACTGTTTTTAAAAGAGAATGTATACACATCTACCAAGAGTTACCTCTTTCTCAAGAATTTTCAAAACAGAAATGTTATACAGACCTTGCATACCCAGTATACCTGTAAGAACCAAAAATCCCTATATGGCTGACTTCCATGATATTATGAAAAATTCACTTATTTCACAGGTATTATATTTATGCCAATGACATTTTGTTTACATGAACCAAATCTCAAGAAATTTATTCATATACTCTAGCTACAAGTGAAAATCCAGGAACTACATGACACACAAAAGAATAATAAAAGGATTGTGCATATGGTAAAGGAAAAGGGATTCTTGCCTCAATTTTATTAAGAAGTTACGTAGTTCATATGTAAATTCAAATATCCTACACCTCATAATGAAAATTTATGCAAAGAAATAATGCACATGGAATTAAAGGTACTTCCTACCAGAAATGCATGTACAAAATTCCTTTTCTCTAACAAAGGGTATCAAAAGTATATATAGGCAAAAGCCCTCAAACATAACAGACCACAGTATTTTCTTTGCATTTTAACTCAGCAACACAGCAGCCTACTGGAAATGATATCAAATTACCTGAATTACGTGAATTGAAAATACTTCAGTGTTCAACAACCGCCCTGCAACTCACCTGAGATATATTGGAAAGCACAGCAAAATTCTGCTGTTTTGATATGAAAACACGTTCCACTTAACCACAAGAGCTGAGTCTGCACCTATCATGCTCTGAATAGCTATCTTGTCAAACAGACTTTAAAACAAGCTAATTCATAAGCATATTCCAACATTTAGCCACTTCATTTCTGATGTGCCCGTAAAACACAGCTGTTGCTCCCAGAGATCATGACATGATGTCTAGCTGATGAAAAGAGATTTAGCTAAATTAAGAAAACATATTTGTTCATTACTACTCCAAGATCACTTCAGTAATTGCATGTGCACGAGCACTTCCAGACACGTATGCGCAGCTGTGAATTGCATACACAGGTCATAGAACACAAATAAATATCATAACTTGCTTCATCTGAAGCCCAAGCATAGCTTACTTTTCAAGGTGAACTGTAATCAGAGGGGAATGAAGGGCAGCAGTCTGCACCAACCCCAGGTTTGCAATGGTCTCATGCAATCGATTCACTCTTTCAACTTCACCTCGCATGGCAGCAGCATTAAGAATGCGGAGAAAAGATGCAACTGTTCTGCCTGAGATAGGAACATCCTTCTCTTTCATCTCCGTTAGAATGTTAATAGCATCTACAATGAAACAACACAAAAGACCCTTAGGTAATTTCATGTAGGGAAAACAAACTGCTATTAAAACAGCATTTCAAACCCAGCAGGAATGTAAATTCTGGTGTATAATGCCGATTTCAAGTTAATTACTACTTGCATTTCTAAACGAGACTACAATTATAAATCCACAATAGCATGGTTTTATCATTTTGCTGCAACTTTGACTACAAATTATAGATAGGAACTGTGTGCCCACTCTGCACCACATAACCCTGTACAGTCTGCCCTATAGCTGCAAGACTCTACTAAATGGATGCTTTTATCGTTCAATGCTAACATCTGCTAAATCACTCCATTGTTTCTTCAGCAGATGGCTTGTCACGAGGCCAGATAATAAAGATATGTTTACACTGTATATACAGCCAGACTAATGGTCTGATACCGATAGGGCCTGTTTGCTGTGTCGATACTAATTAGCCAAGGAGAGCCAATGAAAGCTTTCTAACAGACTGCATGTTAAAACATTAGGTTCATTAAGCTTCATTAGTAAGGCAGAAACAAACATTTTTGTATATGGAACAAGTGCATTTTTATAATGTTCTTAATTATTGCATAGACAATGTTTTGATCATGTTACGTTTGGCTACATTTCTGAATTATTTTATTTTCTGAGGGATGTTTATGGTCTTAAAAGCAAGCTCATATTTTCAAACTGCTTAATGTAGAGGTAGACATGATCTGATTTATTATGATTTGTACAACATCAGCTTTGTTTATTATTTTTCTAACAGTAATCTTAAGAGGCCAAGACAAATTTCAAAGGAAGATCTTACACGAAAAAAATTGTATTAGCTTTTTTCTTTTACTTTGCAGTGTTTTAAATAATACCATTACATTTTGTGTCTAGGCTTAGACCGTGTTTTTTAGGGTTAGCGTAGTTGTTGTTCTACAAAATCATAAAACTCAATATTCAGAATCATCTTTTAAAGCTAACGACAGTCTAGAGCTCTTTTTAAAGATAAACCAAACCATGTAAACCACAGAATTATATTAGACTAAATTACAAAAGTGAAAGAGGTAGCATTTTAATGCAAACACCTAGAAATATGAAATAGGCAGTTTGCAGAACACTCATTAAAAAGCCAAAATTTCCAAGCAGTTTACAGATTGAATATAAAATTCAATAGTAAACACAAAAAAGAATAGTAACAGAAAAAGATATACTTTATGGAAAGTTAAATTATTTTTCTGCAGTACTTGGCTCTTATGAGGTTATTTTTATAGGTTTTATGTTCAGCCTTCAGACCTTCTTAAGCAAAAACAAAGCCATTAGTCTAGGCACATACGCAATTTGTGCCATAAGTCATGATCTTCAAACTCAATCCAAACAGCAATGCTAATAAAAACTAGCTGCAGAAATGCAAAAAGCACTGAGCTGTGCAAATGTAAATGACAAGCTTGCCAATCCATTAAAACTAATGGCCTGCACTGTCCAAGCATCTCTGGTTGAATTCACATGCAAATTTGTATGCAAAATGTTCAAGCACTTTTCAGGACATGATATACCACTAATATCAACTCACATTTTTATTCTTGAGGCAAGATACCTTTATTATATAGCAGAAACAGACAATGAAAGCAAATGGATTACCTTCTAGTCTGCCATGCTTTTCTAAGACTTCTACCAGCGCTACGTACTTTCCACTGTCAAGTGCAACAGGTGAATTCCTAGGGAAGCTGGAAATTAAAGCATTAAGAATTTTATCCACAGAGGCTCACATTTTATAGCTTCAGCTTAAAGATGAATTTTTAAAAGTACATAACACAACAACAGCACTAAGAGTTAAAAATAATAGTAAGCCTTAAAGGAAAAAATCTGATAGAATTGAAAAGATTCATCGTTAGAACACGATTTAGAAATATGAGCCAAAGGTTATATTTTTGAGAAAGAGTCTTATGTTTAATTATTTGGTAGTTATTGCATAAAATAGGGTATTTTTCAGAAGCCTGGGAAGAAAACAGTGCAGATGACTGGAACACAGCTATATTCTTTTTGATTCGCCTAAGTTAAAAGCTAGTATTTTAAAGTTTCCGCTATGCATCGTTTCTTTTCTCTGCAAGCACTAAAAGTTAATTCCTCCATGCTGTTTCTTTGTCTAACAATCCAAAGAGGCACTTCTTTCCAATATGAGCCTACGCTTGAGGCAGATCAGTAAAAATGCCTTACCGCAGTGAAACTCCAGCAGAAGACTGAATTTCACTTCCTTCAAGCTCACTCTGGGGACTGCGTGAGAGCAGAAGTGCAGGCAAAGCCTATGCACAACCCTTACTTGTAGAGTGGCAAAATTCTTCATATTCATAGCTCAATCATTCCACATTATTTGTAACACTAGCAGGGTGTGATAAGCACCTGTCTGCCAACCTATTGTAAAACCTAAGCAAGTACTTTGTGGGTGTATGTGAGAGAGAGAACCTGAAAGTCATACATAACTTGTTTTTGATTCACTATAGCATCAGACCAAAAGGAGCCTTTTGAGGGAAAAAGGAAAGAGGCAAATACAAGGATCATCTGCAAGAATTTGCTCCAGGCTAAGTCATGCACGACATGTTTTAGCTGGGAGCTAACTTTTACATCCAAGATAAAAAGAACTGAATATAAAAATTTAAAATAGAATGCTTGTTGACAGTCAAAGTAAAACTAGTCAAACAGTGCTATTCTAAAAACAATATGAGTTTTAAACACATTCTAAATACATTCCAGGTGCTTTGTAACACACTATACAGGTACCTATCTTTAACTGCAAATTAAGCCAAACTTAAATTTAGACACTACGCATGTTTAAAATAAAAATAAAACACATCTTATGCAGCAATCTGCTTTTTTCAAAATAAAAATATTACTGACCACACAAAGTAGCTGCTTCTAATGTTCAATTACACAAAGCAGATTTTTTGTTTCCAAAACCACACCCATGACTGTTTTAAATGCACATACATTGTTGGGGAAACTAATTAAAAATGGATGAGGGGGTTAATACTCAACCTACTTAATTCAACAAGGTCTGTGTATCAGCATAAATCTCTGTGACATGTTTCAGTGCCGGTGTACTTACACTTTTTCTTTCAGGTTCATTGCCTCTTCTACATTATCATGTCGACAGCACAAATTTATTAAGGCTGCATAGCCACCGACAACCATGTCCGGTTCGTATTTGGCTTTCACTTCAAGGGCTTTTTGCATATTCTAAAAAAGGAACAAAGCAAAGATGTGAACTAGAGGAAAAGTCAATCTGACATTATGAATCTTATACATTCAGTTACATGACTGATCACATACAAAAATGCATTGCTGTAATGCTTTAGAAAATTTTAAGAGTGAAAGCTGTTTTGCAAACATTATTTTTGTAGAACACCTTTAACACTAATTTGAGAATAGACTTCTAAATAAATTTTCTTGCTTTGCATTTGTATCTCCTGCATTTTTTAATATAAGAGACTTTTTATTACAGGACCGTGAACATGATTAACCCATATTCTAAAAGAAGTTCTTATTTATTTGGAATTCATAACCATTTTCACCTGGTACACTGCCAAACACATAAGAAAACTACTTTCTAAAGAATAAGACACTACTTAATAATTCCATAGAAAGCTTATTTTTCTATAAACTCTTATTCATACATTTGACCACTTTGAACTTGCAATGGTGCTTGTATCTAGGCTTATTTCATATGCAAAATTGTAGATATACAGCTGAGATACACAACTCTTTCTAAATTGTGTTCATAGCAAGAGAGAATATTGTGCTATCATCTGCACAACTGTTACTTTTCCTATATATCCAGCTTTATAGGCAGGATCATACTGAACAAGCAACCGAACAAAAGTGTGGTGATACCCCACAAATTACAGACACACAGTAAATGAATGTAAACTACAGCTGGACGCCTGCCGAATGAAGGCAAGAGACCCTTTATCTCAGAAGAGCTTTCCTCCTGCAGGAAAATGGAATTTCAATCCCTGCATTAACAACCTAGTAATATTTGAATTGCAAATGACTAGTGCATGTATCAGTTGCTTGACAATCTAGATATAAGAGACCGGAGCCATGGCTTGAAAGGACATTTGGCATGTATGATAAACCTATCACAGCTGTTACTATCATTCACTTTGCAGATTATTGTAAACAAACTTCAGCAACCCCAAAACATGCCATTCAAGGTGTTGCTGAAATTAGTTAACCTTTTGATTTAATTGCTTTTTGCACTTATGTTTGATTTATAAGCATCAAACCATGAAACCTGAAGCACAGCACTTGTCTTTGCTTAACTATGTCTTTCCATAACACAGTCATTTATGTCCCTTTAAAAACATAGCTATGTGTTTCTAATTATCTCTGCATTGCTTAAGATACCTCTTCTTCACAAAGAGCATGTATGAGTTGTTTCAAGACGTCTGTAATAGGCTGGTTTTCAGCTTTTCGCTTTTCTAGTTTCTTCTCCAAGTCAGACACGTCAGATTTAGCACTCTAAATGGAGGTAACAGAAAGAATGTCAATTGCAAAAACAACCTTCCCTGAACAACTTGTCGGATCGCTTTAATAAAAGACAGACAAAATAATCCTCTTCCTTCATACTCGAAAAAAAAATTTAATCATTTAAGGTGCTTTTATCTGTTTAAATAGTACATACTAATTGAAGACATGAGCCAGAATACTGTAAAAAACCACCCCAACATTAAGTCACAAATATACAAAGGTCAACATCCTATTTCTCTTGCGCTCAGTTCTTTGTGTTCAGGGAAGTAGGGAATAGAAGCCTGTTTCTTTTTCCATCTCCACTTTGCTCAGATCAGAAATGTAAAGACTTGACACTCAACCATTAGAAGTAGTATGGATTTTTATTGTTCCTGCCACTCAAGTGGATCACTGTAATTAGGAACTCACACCACTACTGTTAACTAACTAGAACTTTCAAAAAGGTATCTACTAGACAGGGAAACTGAGGCATGAAACCTCAGCCAACTCCGAGGTCAGGTATCAGGTCTATGTGAAAATCCGGATAACCTTTGCTCCTATTCAGGAAAGTAACCTCTGAACGTCAAATGGTAGATTTAAATAATGTTAATATACTTCCATGACCTGAAAGCTAGTGATTACACTTCATCTAAACCCCATATCCAAACAGTATTATTACCGTAAGAACAAGCATAGCTATCTGTGAATTTACTTACTTCTGGAATGTTGTCTGTAGACTGAGATTTTTTATGACACAGTAACCTTGCATCCTGAAATTGAAAGACAAAAATATCACTGATCTCCCCCAAAGTTCAATCTCTAAGTAAGTGTATCATACTAAAAAGGTTCAAGGTAATTATATAATAGCAATGGTAAAAAAAAGCTGTGTTCTGCAGCATTATTATGCGGACTTGAAACAGCACTTATTAAACTATCTCTTTCACATTAGAAATGAAACCAGCTACAACAGTGAAAAATCATAGAAAGGTTAAAAGGCTTACATATAATCACTGCATGAAGATATTTATTTTGCAAAGGAGAATATATTCAGAGATTTCTTTAGATTCAAAGTAATTGCTATAGAAGCACAGACCTTAATTAATTCAGGAACTTGAGAGGAGTCCAGCAGTCTGCAAATGCCGCTGTAGTGGCTTGTAGGGATAACTATATTCTGTACCAAGAGGTGGGGAAAAAATTATATGAGTTTTGAAACACAACCAAACTGAAATTTGTCTAACAGAAATTATCTCAGACGTAATTCAAGTCTCCAGCTCTTGCATGTCATTGAGAAGTGGTCTGGTTGTACTTAAAAGCAGCAATTTCAAACCTAATAGATACATGTCAGGCAGGACAGGCATTATGTAGCAAAAAATGAAATGGTACCATCTTCTTCAGCTGATGGAAGTATTGTCTCAAACGCTCCTCCTTGGCCTGTACCTCTGAGTCACTCATGCTGTCAATCAAGTGATAAAGAAAATAGCCAACAGCTTCTGTGGAAAAAAACAAGAGAAAGCATTCCACTAAAATTACCGAGACTGTCATGTTATCAAGATTAATTTATAAGAAATCATTTTGGTGTGAGATGTCACCCTGATGAGAGGCTCTGAAATGGCAACAATGATCACTGAGGCATAGAGATTATGTGGTTTGGGAGCACATATCTAACTGGTGAGTGAAAGGAATATTAATTATTTTCAGACCTAGTGACAGCTTTTCAGTACAGAATCTTACTTCAATCTATTTTTTTCCACTACTGTGTGACAGAAGTGGTACTGCCCAAGGCCTTCCCCCCCTTTCCTGCCTGCTACCCCAAATAGTTGCCACAAATATTTTGTCACTGCTCAAAAGAAAAAACAGATTTCTAACACTTTGCATATTTATTCTGTACATTTTACCCATTATATTCCATTAGCAAGCTACATTAAGAATTGTAATATTAATGTAACAGCATACAAAAATATTTTAACCATTTGAGCAAGTAACAATGAAGAAAATGCTTATTAGCCAATGAAAATTAAGACTAACATATTTCATCAAGTTATGCTAAGTATCTTAACTATGCAATGCAAAAATATGTGGGGTCCTGTAGTTCTCTCTGGAACAGGAAGAGCATCAAGTACTGTATTCTCAAAGGTTAGCTGCCCCCATACCTCCTTGCCCCTCTGGCTCTGAAAGGAGGGGGAAAAACCAAACCATTTTTTTTAAAAACACATTAAACAAAAATAAAATACTTATTTCAACGCAAAATATTTGGGATATTAAGTACCATTTTGTCTCACAAAATCAGTACCTTTACTACTAAAAGTAAAAGTAGGTTGAAAAACTGTTTGTTTGGGTTTAAGTATTTAAGCACAGATACTGTATTCCTTCTAAACCTCCATTTTAATCTATAAATTTAGAAAAATAAATCATTATCAGCAAGATTTGTTTATAATTCTAAAAAAAAAAAGTATCTCGTGGATCTCACAGAATATGCTCTGATTATTTGAATCAGGATTTTACCCAACATGTTTTCAAATTTCACTTTCAAAAAGAAGCAATCAGTGTTTACTGTTGTAATCCCTCAAACCCATCATTACACAGAAGAACGGATTTGTGGATAAGTTACAATCATAGAAATTGAAACTCTACCAGTTGGTCCTGGAGGCGTCAGGCAATAACGTTCATCCTTGTACAACAGTTCTGTTATCTGGTAAGACAGAATAATCGTACATTGCAGCCAAAAGAAGCAAGCAAGGACAAATAGTATCTGAAATTGAATTCTCAAAATAATAAAGCATCTCTCTGTTAAAGTATTATTCTTTACCACATCATAGTCATTCCCTAAGAAACACAAAGGGGTTTTTGGTAAATAACAGGGTTTCCTTGAAAAAATATTGCGAACAGAAATGCTTTCTGAGGCATAGCATTAAGACAGAGAACACTCCAGTGTTCTGTTTATGTATCATTCTAAAGGAAGTTAGCTATCCTAAGACACTGCCTAAGGCGTGTCACTCCTGAAGATGTGACAATTATGTTCCAATTTATCGAAAGGCTGAAATTGTCCTAAAAAGCTTCTTATTTTTTATGTCTGAAAGAAGCAAATACAAAAAAATAATAAAGGAACAACATTTATCATGCCTTCCTAGAATTAAGGTAACTGGTACAGTTAGCTATAAATAAGCTACTGTAAATAAGTGCAATTTTGAATGACAAAACATGCATTCATAAAAATTAATTATATTCAACTACATTTAGTGCACATTTGATTTGTCATGCAAACCAAAGAAATACATAGACTTTACTTCCCCTGAAAGAAGCATTTACTCCAAAGCCCCCACATCTTACCTTAAAATACTTTAACCTAAACATCACTTTTAAAATAATTTGACTGTTCTTAAAGAAATCAAGTCATTTTTATTAATTAAATCTTCGGTTAAAAACTGAAATTGTGTTTCAAGAATTTGTTTTTTTTCTCATATAATTATAAAAATGCAATCTCAAAGAAGTCAGAGGATGAATTCTCTGCATCTCTACCAAAGTGCTGTGTTTTAAGTAATAACAAAAGAAAAGGAACCCTCACCTTCAATTGTTGATGAAAAAGGACAAATAAAGACAGAAAATACCAAATGTGCAACTGAGTATCTTATCTTTTCTACCAACACCATAGACACTGTCCAGTTAAACTACAGCCTTTTTTCTGCCCTTTTCCCCTCATCTTCCTATGACAAATCAATATACACTGCAATAAAATCCAAAGAAGTCCTAACAGTTCTTTTGAATCAAATATCAGAATACTAAAAGGAATGAATTACATAAAAATATTTTAATATATTTGTATCTAGCTGTCTATTTATTTCCCAAGTTAGTATTTCATATTTTAGAAGTTCAATGTATGTATTTACTCTTAAGCTTAGTTAAGACAACAAAATTTATTTTTCTTTCATTGTGATGAAGAGCAGAATTAACTCTAGATATTACTTCACATGCAGACCATTACTTCAGCTCTCAGTCCTTCAAAATTATTTCCATAATGGGAGCAATAAGAGACCCTCTTTTTCTCTGCTTTCCCTTTTTTTTTTTTTTTTAATGCAAAGAAGGAAGTAGCGAGACAGCAGACAAAAACATCCTCTCACCAGAATCATCATGTAACAGTAAAAAGAAATAAAATAAAAAAATTCTGCACTGATTTTATGCAAATCATTGATCAGTGACTTTAGAAATATCAGTTTCCATTTCATTCCAAGATTTCTTTGAAAAATCTAAAGTGTACTTTTATTAATCAGCAGTTACAGTACTGAAGAATAACAAAAAGCACAGTGCATCCCTTCCCAAATTTTGAAACCATATCCAAAGCAGTATCTGCCAACATCTCCTCTATTAGATTGCTGTGCAAAATGTAATGACCAAGTTATATTGCAGTGTCTTTCTAATGTAGCGTTAACATAGGGTCGTCAAAATGATCAGTAATTTCCCTTTGAGTTCATCCAGTTAATTTCTTTTATCTGGCTTTGACTTTGATGCTTATATACAAGATAATATATGCTTATAGTCATATGACAGAAACTTCGAAAAACTAAGTCTGCTTTATTATTTTATAAGCACCAGTGTGAGGACAGAGGAAGAAAGTTTAAGGAGGGCAGGAAAGTGAATTGATGCCAGATGGCACAACCATGGCAGACTTTGTTCCAGAAGCTACAACCACCTTCAACTGTAACTACATTGATCTAGAAACTGCAGTAGAATAAGCTAAATAACATGGTAACACCACACTTGATTTTTCAATTTTTAACTGCCCGATTTGACAACTCAGTTTGATACACTTGTCCGATCTGCCACTAACAGAAGTCTTGCTCAGATTAAACAGATCTACAATTTTTAGTCTCAGAATTCAGATTTACAATAATGCACCAGAAGCATGCAATGCCTAAGAATCTTGATTTTATTTACAGTTTTATCTCCACTTACCTTGCTCCACAGATGTACATCATCTGAGCTGAAGAGGGCAGCAAAGGATAACAAATTAAAAGCAACAGAATGATTTTACTCTTGGAGGCTTTCTTTAAAACAACACAGAACATTAACACATAGGATCATATTCAGATGAAATTAAAATACAGTAACTGCCACATACTGTTTAAACCAATTTTTTACAGAATAACGTTAGGACTTTTTACTGTACTCAATATGGTCATAATTTCTGCTAAAAAAAACCTAAAATAATACAACAGTCTAAATAGATCACTTGTGACTATAAAGTGCTTTAGTTTTGGTCTTACTTCAATTTTTTTAACATATCCTAATTGTATTTTTTTGTATCATGCTTCTCTATTTATCATTCCAAGAAAACAAGCTTCATTCAAATAAGCCGCACTTTACAAAGAAAACATTTGACACATGGAATTTGCTAGGAAAAAAAAAAACTAACTCTCCTGTGCATCAGACTTTTAATATACCAAGATAACTACTGACAGCTATTAATGCATTTATACAAAACAAGAAAGTAATCAAATCTCTTAAGGTGTAATGCTTACTATAGTGAGAGAAACACATTTTTAAAAGTAGAAACAAAACATAGAATTTCTCCCCTCATAGACTGAAATGGAACTTCAAGGAGGAACACTTCTCTGTACATCATGAGGTTAGAACCAAAAATCATGTCAACCAGTTCACTAAAGTATAAAAACCGTGACATCTTAACATAAACCAGCTGTCTCAAGTATTAAAAACCTGATGTTTTTCTGTAATTCATAGAATTTCAAAATTCTCATTAAAAGCTGTAACTTTTCAAGAACTGTAACTTTTCAACAACTATAAAACAGCATTAACATAGGCAAGGGTAAGAGAACAAAAACTTATGACACGATTTAATCTTCCTGTAATTCTCATTAGAGGAAAATAAGATGTCAGTCTGAACAGATGCACAAAAATTCCAACACATTCACAGAAGTTTAGGATTTTATTTAGGAAGTTCAAGCCTATGAAACATTTCTTTCTGTGCAACTGCCACTTGTATTTGAAAATGAGTCAAATGCAGGTCCATACAGAGGGAAAAGAAAATGCCATCTCTGACATTAGTTAAGCTTTATTGGGTGAACTCATTCCACCACTGACAGGATGACAACGAACAGCAGATATCAAATGCATCAATTTCCTAAAGTACTTGCCTCTGAAATAGTAATGGTACATCAGGCAAATAGAATGGGAATACTTTGAAGCAGTTACTAGAGAAGAGCAGTTCCAACAGAAATCCATGAACTAGTCTGCCACAGACATTCTTCATGTGTCCCTGGCATCCTTACCCTGTACTTTTGTATTCCAATACTGAACTTTGTTCATCTAAACACTCAAGACCTGCATTTAGCCATAAAATTTTGCAACAGTCTTTACAAAACCTATGAATACTCTTTCTTCTCTTTTATCATACCCTTAAGTTTCATGCTCAGGCTGTTCAAGCCATTAAGTTTAAAACAGAAAAGGCAACATGAGTGGGTATGCTTTCAGAAATAATGTAAGGGTAAAATCTGAGCAGAGGCGGCCTTGAACACAGTATCTGAAACTGGGTAGCAAGAAAAACAAACAAAAGAATAATACAAAACAGATAAACAAAACTTATGCAACACTTAAAAGTGGCATGGAAAGCTGAAGTAAAAAGTGAAAAAAAAAAAAATCACCACTACCTCACCTGCCAAAAAAATCACATCATAAGATCCCTAACCTTAATTTCCATCATAATTCTGAGTTTTTAGCCCAGATGTCCAATAACTGTTGTAATCAAAACAGCAGGAACTGTTCCTGCTATGAGGAGAGTAACTGTTTCACTTGGGCAAAACTATATTTTTTAGGAACTAGTTTGCTAGCAAGATGATGACATTTTAAAGATACTTTAAATCACATTCTGCACACCTGCACAGTTCCCCAGTGGCAGGGATATTTCAGGTTAGGGTTGGGTTACCAGTGTTGGTAAACATTAACATAGTTTGCTTTCTAGTGGAAGTACTACTTCAGCTGGATATTTATCTATACTTACAGAGAGAAAATGTGTTTACAAAATCTGTAACTTTATTTAATACATCTGAAACAGATGGTTCTGGGGATGACTATTTAAAGGAATAGCAATATAGTCCTACTGGATATAAAATATTACATCACTTATCCCTTGGATGCGAAGGCCAGCAGGGCCAAGCTAACAAACCAAATTTTAACACTGGTTTGCTTTTTCTCCTCCTTCTGTCATGATACAACAGGACCAGCTAGACAGAACATGCAATTTAGTAGGAAATTATTTTGGTCATATTCACCTGTTATATTTTACTAATATCCAACCCAAACACAGTTCTAATTCACACTCATTACAAAATTCCAGGAAATCAGCCTTCAAACCCTGGTCCTGAGTAATATTAGGTGACTTCTCTTGTCCCCTGTGGTGTAGGCATACTGAAAAAACCCTATCATTCCCAGTCCTAAACGTTTGACTGGGGCAAGCAGTGCATTATAGAAGTGCTTGCTAATTCACATATACTTGCATAAGCTTAAGACAATCTTGCAAATTCATAAGGAACCTTTCTTGCAGAATAGGACCATATGACTGTGAATACAAAGTCTTGACAACGTAGGTCAGAACTAGGTGTTACATGTGAATGTTCAGGAGCCATATTAACCCAGAGGGCAAAGAAAGTTAGCAGATGTAGCAGAATATACCAGGCTCCTACTGGTATTTCATCTTCATCAAGCACCCTATTACTTTACTAGTTAATAGTGATAATCTTTAGGGAAATTTTACAGTAGCATAGCTGTTTATAAAAAAAAAAGGTGAATAAAGATAAACCTCAAATGTTTACTATCCTACGTTTATATACTGGCAAATAACACAGAACAAAGAATAATGAAACTGTTTTTCATCTGCTATATATAATGTTTCAAATGTATGCCTATATATTGCAAAGGCAAGGAAAATGAGAAAAGCAGGGAGGAACAACAGTATCTCCTACTGGATACTTGGAATGCTACTTCTAAAACATGGACATTGGGGCAAAAGACTGGACAGACTTGCGCTCAACAAGACAAAAAAAGAGAGGTAACTTTGTTACATAGGAAAAAAAAAGTATTCCTATATTGACCTTACCTTTTAAAACCCAAAATGAGGCTGCTTCTGAACAGACGCCAATCGACAGCAGGTGTGTTTGCTGAAGACACTATAAATGAAAGCAATGTTTCTCCATAGTCATTGTCAAAAAATCTCTGAACAGCAACAACTCAGCAGATCGCATAAATAGACCATCACTTGAAAAACCATTTTGATAGTTTACTAAATGCTGACAAACATTTATAAACCAAGATTTAAAAATCAGTGTTTGAAAGAGTCCTGCTTTTATCAGCTCTAAATTGCATCCATTTCAAAAGCAATCAAATATTCAGAGAGTGAGAAGTTTTCCCTCTACATTGCGTTTAATGTCAATAATTAATAAATTAGCTTTTTATACAAACTATTAATTGCATAAAGAGTCTTTATCTGTAAGAAAGTACAAGACCAATTCCAAAAAGCAAAACAAACCTAAAACAATACTAATCAAAAAAACCTGAGATATTAGTGCTGAAACAAAAAAAGATCCACTGAAGGCAAAAGGTTTGCTAATTGTTTCAGACTGAACACCTGCCTTAAAATAGGCTTTAAATTTCTGCCTTTTATTTTTTTTAATAATAATAAAAATAAAAATTGAAGAATCTATGCAAAAATCAATGGCCCAACATTTTCTTAAGTGTTTGCTTCCGCTAGTACAAATTCCCTGACAAGAAAGAAAAAGTAGCACCATCTAAAGTGCTATCTACTGAATTAAATTAAATCTAAGGGGAAAAAAGAGACAAATATACAGTATTATATGTTGTTACATACAATAGCATTTTAACATGAAGGAAACTGCAAAATCACTTAAAATTAGATGTCACTGAGAGGTCATTTACAATTATGCTTCATGTCCTTATCTTTACATCATTACTTGACTAAATATTCCATAGCATTCTACCTTCCTCCTGTATTTTTGCTGTCTCTCATTCCAGCATCGTAGACCAGCAAAGAAAAGAAATACAGCAGTGGGTGCATTTATGTCCTGTATGAAGTTATCATCATCATCTCACTTCAGCATCACAAAGGAATTAACTGCTGTAAAAACCTGACTGCACAGGGCCCTTTCAGCAAGGGCTGCAATATGGTAGAAGATAACCAAAATAAAAACACCAACTCTAAACGAACCTGGGAAGTCAAAGGTAAGAACATGCTAAGAGCACTTCCTTAGTCTGACTCTGGTTTTAAATGCTGAAACATTTCTTTTTGTTTGAAAACCTCAGGTAAAGTTGGTTTCAAGACACCCTCAATACAAATTCTCCTCCAGCAGTATATTAAACTTTTTGCTCATAAAAAGACGAGCTGAAAAGCATCTTAGTATGCTCAGCTGCTGCTGACAATCGGCAACCTGGTTTCCTTAGCAACAAACAAGTCTGAGAAAATCAAGGGGCTGACAATGAAGTGGAATGGAACGGCATGATAAAGGGAAAAAGCGGCTCTCATGTACACTGCCTTATGTGCCCAGATTCCTCAGCTGATGCTTCAGAGTTTTCATCTTGTCAGTAGCAGAAATCTATACATTATAAGGTATGAGAAGCTGAATCAATACACCTAGATAGCAGCCAGCATTAATAACCAACCTTTGCCTCCTCTGACTACACTGATGAGACAATCTCAAACTATTTTCCATACTGCATCTATTTTCCCCTCTTTGTAATACTGCAAAAGGAGACAAGTCAAAAAGAAAAAAAAAAGTCAGCTGTTTAATATCTGTGCCTTATCATCACATAGGTGCTAATTAGATTTACTAGCATTCATTTCAGCTTGGTAAACTATTTACGGAGCAGCTTCCTTTAAAGCTCAAGTTCAAAGAAATTTGATATGTGTCCATGAATTATTAACCCTGGTCTTTGCAAACAGAAATACCAATACAAGATTTAAATTCAACTCACAGACAATGGCTAAGTAATATACTATGTGATACTAATTTTGTGACAGTAAGACAGAATTCAACTTACTCTATGTACTTGTGTCATACTTTTGATATATACATTTAACATATACCAGGCATACATGTATTTGTGTCTTGCAACACATAAAAACCAGCCTGTTTCAGTTAAACAGAATGAATGGAGGGGCCTACATTTTCACAGAGAAAAAAATCCACCCAAACTATTTCACATTGCAAAGAGATTTCATTGTTAATAAAAATAATAAAAAATAGGTACTACCTTTTTTTTTTTTTCCAATAAAAGCAAACCAAGCAAAATACTGGTAAATTGTAAGGTGAATCTTGAAGATTCACTAATTGCTAACTTTCCAATACCAAAATAAAATTACTGATTAGTAACTACTCAATTTTCTCATCTGCAACACAACAGCTTCCCAGAGTCATGGTATATAGACTACTTATTTCTGTATTTGTTAAATAAAACTGTTAATGACAACTGCAGCAAGCAACTGCTTAAGCTTTTCCCTGAGCCTTGGACAAATAAAACTGCTGCTTAAAAAGAGAATTTTCTGTACCAGATTTAGCCCAAGTTTAGGTATTTTATTAATATCTCAGTATACTAGGAATATAAACTATATATTTTGAAGAGAATCACATATTCCTACTTAACCAAGCAAATTATCCCATCCCATACATTCAGTCAATGACACAAATGAACATTTGCAAGCACTGAGCATCAAAACAGTCTTTGGAGAAAACCCTTAAACATGCTACAATTCAATGCCTAATTAACCAATCACACTTTTACACAGTTTCCATGACCAAGCGATCAGCAGAACACCCCCAGGTTAATGTCAGTGACCATCAGATCTTTAAAGTTGGTTCATTCATGAGTAACTCTGTAGTACTTCAGAGTCACTTTCTATAGTCATTGATGCTGCAAACAAAGGCAATCCCAGCACCAACCACCTCAGAGGCCTTGTAAAAAACACTGCTTAAGCTTCCTAAGTACAAGAATGTCACATTCCTGTCACAATCACAGTAAAGCTGTTATTTGCAAATAACTTGTATGTAAATCTTATGCCCAGGTTCAATACCAAAGAAGAATTAAAGTACAATTCATGATTCAGAATTGGTAGTTTCAATCTAACAAGTCATCCTAGAAGACCTCATATGATAAGCACTTTGCTCAAGTTCCCTCCATATGTTGAAACTTAACGTATTAATACAAGTAAATCTCTTAGCCTACAACCAAATCACACTATCACCAAGTACACAGTAAGAAGCAACATGAAAAATACTCACATATAGAAAGAACTTTATCCAGTCTCCCCTGTAGTGCTTCGCTTCTTAGTTCTGCCACATAGAACCCAACACTTTCAAACAGGCAGCCATTTTCCTAGAGAAAAAGCAGTCAACCATGGAACTTCACATAGAGAAGACCTTCTGATACTTCATATTTTTAAACACTTCCTTCTCAAAGGTAACTGTTGAGAACGCAGAAGGTGCTCTACAGAACCCTATATGGCATCCAAATGAGTTGCTACTGATCAAAAATTTTTTCTTTTGCAATCAACTGCAAGAGACAAAGTTATGAAGGGCAGAGACTGGGACACTTGAACTTGGCCTCCAATTCTCAATTCTTTAGCGAGTAAAAAAAAGCTATTCATCAGAAACAACTGTAGTACTTCCAGTCCCCAATAAAAGAAAAAGGGCATTACCCATTCATTTACTTTTCCAGTTCAGGAAACAAAAAAGCTACTAGGTCTGGAGCAAAATACTTTGGTTAGCTCTGAAGAAGAAAAGGAGCAGGAAGAAGGCATGATAAATCATCAGTGCAACAACTGTTTGAAAAATACTCTAAATATTCTGAACAGGCTTCATTATACCAGGTTCATTTTTGGAGCACTTCTGGGATTTAACGCCCTCACAGAGAACATAAGACACATTGTAACAGTCATTTTTACAAATTTTACATGTAAACTCACCTTCAGCTGGGCACGGGCAGTTTCAGTATCAGCAAAGTTTTTAAAAACATAGTCCGTATATGTTTCTGCATCAAGGTCCACCCCCAGTTTGTGCATCTCTTTGAGGACCTCAAAGATACCTATCAAGGCAAAATTAATTAGGCTAAGCATTCAGAAAAATGAAACCTTGAAAATCAACATACAAAAATAAATGTTGCTTTACAAAAAAAGAAATTGTCTCCTCAATTTCCCTCCTTGAAATTGCCATGAAAAATCCTGCAGTTCTATTTTAGGTATTATTAGAATGCTTAACTGTGAAATTTAAAATAGATTTACAAAACTTCATATTCTGTGACCTACTATAAAAACCAGGAAAGTTTGGTTTGGTAATTGCTATTATAGAAACTTATTTTCTAACACAGCAAATATATGAGTTAGTCATGTTTGCAGAACATCTTATAGAGCTACATATAAAAACATCCAGATTATTGTGCATAAAAAACAAATCTGAAATTTGATGTAAAGCACATAAACTCAAGATGCAAATAGATTCTTCAATGCATCATACATTCTTAGTTTTGTTCCCAGTATCCAACCCTGACTAGCATTAGAGTTCAGGACTTTTCTGTGGACTTGTTTAAAAGTAATAACATGCTTGTAATCAAATTGGTTGATTACAACACATCAGCTTCAAACTGGAAATTCAGAAAAAGGCTGCAGTCTCCCAAGCCCAGTGAAGCTACATGATAACTTTTACACAGTTCACATCATGTCACAAAACCAGACTATGTAACACTTCTGTAGGGTCACATCTGAAGACACCAGATTCCAAATATTAATAGTCCAGCAACTAGAGTGTAGTTCTAGAGTATATGTCATTCTTTTTAATTGCTCACACTCTTCTAATTTGCAGAAACTTCTTACAGTAACCTTAGCTACCAAACTCTGAACCTCTGTCAAAACCAATACAGGTATAATCATTTTTTGCTGGTCTAAAAATGATTTGTCAGTTGCTGCAGGACACCAGTACCAAATAGCATATGTTTTTTTCAACTTGCATTTCATACTTATTACTTTAAAAATGTCCAAAGTCCCTGTCTTTGCCCTGGAGTGCCACCTATGGAAAAGTGACACTTCCATGAATATTTTATGCAGTGCACTATGGTGCAAATAATCAAATGTGAATTCCCTTTGAGCACTTGAAAATACATGCAGGCAAGTCACACTAGATTAAAGTCGCATCATCTGTTCGAGTTTGCCTTAAACAAAACTCTGATTTTGGCCCAGAATCTGAAAAAACATGAATAAAGAATTCATTACACTAAATTCTTCTTCATACCTTTCGGATGTTGACAGCTAGTTTCTATTTCATGTTTCTGACATCCCAGAAAATATATTACTTCCCCTTATGCTGAAACCTTTTCAAAAATAACTGTAACACTAACAAGTAGTTTGAAGACCAAGAACTAGATCCCATAGTGAATAAGGTGTGGTGCACTCAGGAGGTTTGAGCACAAGGCTGTATGCAGAAGAGTGCAGAAAACAAGCTTGTTAAGCATTCCCACTCTCTAGCAGCCAGACTAGGGTGCATTTCCTGAGCAGGAAAGGGCACGTATGAGAAACAGAACAGTAGCATACCAGCAAGAGGCAAATAGCACAACCATACTGCATCAAGGTAATTGCACAGCCAAAGAATCTTAAAATGGAACTAAAAATGCAAACTTAAAACAAAAATATGTGGCAGCTTTTTTTTTTAATGTGGCTGATGTACAATTTTTGGGGGGACAGAAGAGTAATGAAACCAACTATAGAGTCCTATAGTTTTGCATACATCTTCTACTTCACCAAAGGCAGAACTACTTTATAGTCAAATAAACATCTTCCACAATACTAAGCAATGAAACATTTCCATTTCAGTTAAAAAGATGTGAGCATAATGTATGTGAACTTTTATAAATTCTTTGCTTCTCATCCTCATCAGAGGAAAATGCACTGACCTCTTCTCTCTCTCCCAACCAAAAAACAGACCAATAAAGAAAGGCAGAAAAGTGAAGTCATGTTCATGCAGGACACTGGTTTCAAACTTCTTTGAAAAGACTGCCCCAAATATACCTGCATATTTATTTCAAAATTATTCACATGTATAGAACTGTACTGATATATTGTGGGCATTATCAAACACACACAAAAATAGAGAGCCAAAAAGGATAAAATATTTATTTACTAACAGCCCACTCACAACCCAATGGACTGCCTTGCACACCCCACTGTGGAGACCACCACAGATCCAGAAGACTAGGCATGACTAAGACCTCCAAGTAAAGTCTTTTGGTCATCTCCCTGCTTAATCAAGTACAGGCTTTTTGAGACCTTAGGCTGACATCTTAGGATCTGAGTATACAAAATAAAATAAATGAGTGGAAAGAAGACAGAAATAGGAAAAAAACCAAAAGCCAACCAACTTCTTTTTGTCAATACTGGAAACAGCACTCAAACACCACAACAGAACAGATTCCAACCTCAAATCAATACATTGAAGAACAAATACAGGAGAGATAAACTATGAGGTGGTCATAATATTTATGTGGTAGAGCAGCTTTTCAAAAGCTGAAAAGTCAGGCTTGCATTTTAGTCTACCATTCATTTCCTACGGTTCTCACAGTTAAGTCATGCCTACTCCCTAAAGCAGTCCCATGAGAATGGAAAGAATTTCTAAAGCAGTTATGTACAATTCTACATGTGCAAGGGAATTAAATTTGGCTTTAAGCAGTTTTCCGAGGGAAAAAAAAAAATCAAACTTCAGTTCAAATGATGCCTTAGGTTTTAGCTTTCATATTTTCCAGATTCTGTAGTGCATTAGTACATAACTCTGAACTTCATATAAAGTGTCAGCAAATTCTCGTCACAGTTTAATTAGACAATGTTCTCCAGCCCAAGATCCAAGGACACCGTTGCAGCTTTAGTTCCAAACAGGATAAGCAACAGCAAATTGAGGAGAGCAATCTGGGAGGATGGGATTTCATAAACTGAAACTGTAATTGGACAATTAATCCCAATATGTGAATGGACCAAAACTTATAAAAGTGTAAAAACATGTGTCCCGTCATCCACCTTGGATGGAGCTTCGGTCTGTCCCTTGTACTGCCCAAGGTGTATCCTTTGAACACCTTTTTAATAAATCCCTACTTTATTACTTCAACACTATCTAGCCTCTGTTCTTGGCAGCCTCTCAAGGCATCACAAAAGTAAGGTCACATTCAGGAAAGCATAGTATTTATTTTTTTCTGTGCTGGTAATTTCAGATCAAATTACAAATGTTCTTTGCCAGAAAAGTCTGTCTATAAAACAGGATTTCAAGCAGTAACTTTGTGAAATCATCACCCTTATTCCCCTCTGGATCCCGACTCTTACTTTGCAAAATAGAAACTGAATTACTATTCACTAGCCACAGGTCTTGTACTGTAACAATAGTTTATACAATAGTTCAACAACAGTAGAACCCAAAAGGAAAATACACCCTTGTAAAAAGTGTTTTTAAAAATAGTATGATAATTCACAGGTAAAGGGAAGCTAAAAAATATTCAGGAATAAGCCTAAGTTGAACATTTCTGTTTACACTATGCCCTCCTTATCTTAGTGCATAATCTAATACAAAATGACTCTCAGTGACAGTTACAGATCCATTGCATATTGATCTTTTAAACCCTCCAAGCACTTTTCATTCCTAAAAGCCTAATAAATACTAAAGAAATAAGTACTTACCAACTCATAACAGATGCACATAAAGGCAATGCCCCACCTGAAATTATTTGCCTGTGTAAAATGACTGAAAAGAACTGTTTGCTATTTCAGAGTGGTTAAGGTTTATTTTAAAATGGCCTCATTTAGTTTCATGCCTCCTAGCCACCACTTCACTGCTACTTTTCTTTCAAACACAATTCCATAATACAGAAATTACGGAATTTTCTTTGATATCCAGTGTCATATTTTGCTGTAATAAGCATTAGAGAAACATGTAATTAAACACTGCTATTTGTTGTTTAATTGTTTGGGTCACACTATATGTACAGATTCAGAAGTCTGTACATTGCAGTTCTAGACAGCTTATTGCTTTTATTCTGTTTATTCTGATTATTTAGTCCAGTCTACATCCTATCACATTTTTAGTAGTTTTTCCTCAAAGTTTTCTTCCATTACCAGCTTTGCCTATATGAAGACACAAAACTAAACATATTAGGCTGGGCATTACTACTTTGTTGATAAATTAATTACCTTTCTTTTGGTATAAGAGATGATACTGCGTCTATACTCCTGTTCATGTTATTTTTTGCTCCTAGAAACCACCATTCTATTCATTTACTATCTGCTGTCACTCTTAGGCTCTCACTGCAACATGACTGTTCACTCTATTATTTCTATGAAACAATTCCAGGGTGAATGAGGTTTTTTCCCCCCATCTACCTTCCTTCAAGTGTATTGGTTGAATTTTTAGATAGTGGAACTAATTTGACTTTTTTTATTATTAACTTGGAAAAAATTGCATGCAAGCTTACATAAGGGAAGAAGACAATTTGTCTCACTATTCAGCAAGAATAGTTACACTGGTTCTTCACTACAGAAGCAACAGAGCAGGTATATTCTTACCTAATATATTTAATGAATTGCAAAATCACTGACTTGTGTAGGCAAGTGTACAGTGTTTCCATTTGACAAAATAAACTTGGATAGTGAGCAGCAGGCTACAAAGATGAGTTTGCAAATTCACAGCATTATCTTACAGCCATATAGAAGTATGTGTATGCAATGCCTTTGCAGATAGAAAAACAAAGGCTCTATGGAAAATGGCTAAAAATGCTGGAATTGAGGGATCCTTCATCAGTTCTCTTCTCAATTTGCTTACATGACTTCCAGCAGCAACTACAGTTGCCAAAAGCACAGTTGATTTCTCCAGCAGGCAGTCCAAACTAAGGCAACTTCTGATCTTGATAAAGTCCAAAAGAAGTATGAAAACCTAGGTTTCTCTAGACACTCAAATATTGCTTTAATTTTGGGAGCCAAGTCTAAATCTAAAAATACTTCCAGCATCTCTCAGAATTGTGTTAGTGAGGTGAAATTTTTCATGGAGTAAAAGAAAGCAGCTTTTTCCAGTATGCAGCATCCACACAGAAGTATGACACTGATTTCCATTTACTTATTTTTGGCAACACTGTGTTTCAAGTAAGTCACAAAGGACCCTACTAAAACAACACTGCTAGACTTTTAAAATATCAGAACTTTCAAGGATTTGAAAACCTGGGAGAAGATAAACTTGGGCAGTAGTCTAACAAGAACAGAGCCTAAAGAGTTAATAAAAACTGAATATTGTTTTCACAAAGGCTTTTTGAAAAAGACTTGAGACATTTTTATAGCCAGAAACAATTAGGGAATACTTGTTTCAGCATTTCTTCCAAACTGGAATGTGACTGTATATTTAAGATAAAATTGCGATATGGAAGAGTCTGCTAAAAGCACTTTTTTTTTGTTTGTGCATTTTGTTTGTCACCCAGTGTCACACTAACAACTCTGCATCTCATTCTAAAGCACATTATACTGTGAGATAAGATGAAAAAGACAGTTTTTTGTTTCCCCAAGGGGGAAGTACTTCTGTTAAAAGCATCTTTTTACAATACCATTCTTTCTGAATTACCAATAACGCAAACCAAAGAATTAGATACTGTACTCTAAAATTTAATATTTGTTCAATTCTTATTCATATCCTGTAGACATCCCCATGTGTAACAGGGGAAAGTATGCTAAATGCTTAAACCTACTTAAGAATCCCAAAGATTGAGCATTTTTGTCCTTCAATCAGTATGCTGTCAGGTCAGGCTCACACATTCAGCAATATAAGTTCTCCTGCAGTTTTTATGATTGTAACAAAACTCACGTTTAGTTCATCAGGCAAATAATAAGAAGCTGGCTTGAATAAAGGACTGGGTTTGCAGTCCATGAGAGCTATTATAACATAACCTTACTTTTAAATTCTTTACTTGGATTGCAGTTTCTTCAAGAGTAAACTGTAAATAGTAATGAGCAGCATAAAGAACACTGGAATGAAGAAAGAACGTGAAGAGTTAAAAAGATAACTAAACACTCATCTTTCTATGTCAAGTGAGACTTGAAATTTGTAGAGCTGTAGGTTTTAAAAAAAACTCTTTCTGAAGCAAAAAATTGTTGGAAACAGGGACAGAATATAGCAACGGCTTTGTTTAATGTCTGAAGAATCTCATAGCAGTAAGATTTCTGTGCTAGGTCTGCAATAATGTCACAGGAACATTTATTAGACAACTCACCTTTAAGATTCTTCTGTTTCTGGTATGCAACTAGCAGTGGCCAGCAATAGTGAGGTCGGAGTGGCAAGCCTTCCTCCTTCATCATCTTCATCACATCAATGGCCAAAGCTGAAAACATTTACAAAATAATTAAATTCACAAAATAATTAGTGACCAAGTACTCTAAAGAGAACAGATAAAATAACTAAGAAGGGTACCTGGTTTGTTTGCTTCCAAAGCACAACGCAAGATAAACGGTAATGGTGCCGAGTGCATCTTTGCATCTTTTAATTCATTACAGAATTGCTTCAGCTTGCTCACAGGCTGCAAACAATTTCAAAAATTAATTTAATTTCATTTCTCAAATTGTTAAGAATGTCAGATTCTTCTGATGTTTAGAAAATTACAGAAGCCAAACCGTACTCCTTTGTGAATTTCAATTTACTATTCAAGTTGATACAAAATAATAAAATTCTTTTCCTCTTGAAGAACTGTGCAACAAATCACCATTTTCAATCTTCTAGTTGCATTAATATAATAATCTAGTTGCATTAAACTAAATATACAGTTATTACTAAATTAAGAAAAAAGTATTACTATTCTGCTTACCAGATCTCTATTTACACAATGTTGCAAGAAGAAGCTACCTTGGTCCATATCTTCACGTGATAAATGACTTAAAGACTTCAAAATACTGAAGCTGATATCTTCAAAGCCGTGAGTTATCAGAGTCAAACACAGGTTCATTACATCTAGCAATTGAAAAGCAGAGAGCAACAATTTTAATAAAGTGCACACAACTTTTTCACCTTAAGCTACTATAATTAGTGAATGCTAGAAAAGTAAATGTTTTACAAGTACCATTAATGTACTTTTAAACACAATTTTAAGATTTTTAAACAAGCCAAATTTGAGACTACTTTTCCAGAATTATTTATATTTATCAATGAAATTTGCTTTTTCCATAAGAAGACTAGGCCAAAAATTACAGAAGTATCACCACTACAGCATGACAGAAGGATAAGCAAAACGGAAGCTCATTTCTAGACATGTCAAAAAAAGAAAAAAATGGATGAAGTATAATTAACAGTTATCAATCAGATTAAATACACTGGGATCCAGAATTGACTTTAAAGATAGGTAATAAAAAACTATATTCCATATTTAGTATCCCTTTTTTATGGTAGTCATGAAGAGCTCTCACAAAAGGAATCTTAACAGTGGTGTTTGAAGAAAGGACTCCACACTTGCTGCTTTCTCATAAAAGGTTAATGAATTTTAGAATTTTTTTTAAAAGATATATTCATTTTGTATGCAAATTATTAAAGCTGTTTCATATTTAGATTTTATAAAATACAATCTAAAATACACAAATTATTCCACAAACTAATGGCAGAAATATTCCTTTCCCTCAGTATCCAAGACAAAACTACGTACTTTTGGATAAAGAACAAAAAAACGAAAACAAAAAACAAAACTAGAAAAAAAGGAAAAAAGTGTTCTCTCTCTACCCTGCTGTAGGAACCGAGAACATACCTGGAATTAATTCCCTTTCGAATTTTATGCGTCCTTTAATATCCTCAATGTGCTGTGGAAAACCAGCCTTGGCAAGACTAAGAATCACCTGGATCAAAATCCTGTCCATAAGGTACCCTTCAGTCTTCTCAACCTGCTCTAGAGTCTGTAAAACCAAAATAAAATTTAACTTGAATCAACTCCAAAGTGACTCAAAACAGAATACTTTTTAAATCAAAACAAAACAAACACAAAAACCTGGGTTTTTTTCTTTTTTAAAATCCACATATTTATATAATGGAACATGGTAGAGAGAAAAAATATGCAAGAAGTATTAAGAGGGACTCAAACACCTTTAGACTGTAAAAAAGAAAAGTGGATACCTAAAAGTGATATAATATATAGTTTCTTCCTAATATCTAGTGATATATGAAAACAGCAGTAGTATTCTCGTTGTGAGATGACTTTCAAAAGAAATTACTCTAAAGGGAAGAATGACTAATCAAACATTTTGTCACTGTTTGGAAGAATATTGGTTGATGACTATTTGTTTAAGTCACAGAAGAAAATTATGTTTCCAATACCCTCTTCCATCATTTGATCCTCTACATCTGATTAAACTCCCAATATAGTTTAAGAAAATTGGTTTGATCTTTTCTCATTGCTTTGTGAGTATTTCTTTGATTTAAAAAAAAAGAGAATACTTGAAAAAAGTCAGCTACACAAAGGGCTGTAAGGAAGCCTCATGTTACAAATATCTAAGTTGTTATTTTTTACTGAAAGATCCTGTGGTTTCAATGGCCAAAGGATTGCTCAATGGAAACAGAACCAAGGTTTACTTTTCATTTTCATAAATAATTACATACATATACCACATGCATCATCTTTTAAAAAAACCCTCAATTATTAAATGGCTCACTGACAAATCTATCATCCCAGAGTGAAATGCCACTACCAAAAGACAAGTATTTTTCAGAAATTATGATATTGCTTTCAGTTAACCAGCTATTCAACTGCAATGAAAAAAAATTGTTAATTACTTTGAAGTAGGAGGAAACCAATTATAAAATCCTTTCTTATTCCTCCTGCCTGGACAGAAAGTATTCCAAAGTTATATTGAGCAAAAGATGAAACAAGTTGTATTGAAATTCAAATTTACAATACCTTTTTGATGCTATCAGCATCACCCTTTTCAGCATACACATTCAGCAGTGATAAATAGGTGTCTGGACCTGGTTCAACACCAGCCACCCTCATCACTGAAAGGATGTTTTCTGCACTCTTCATATCTCTGAAAGAATTCAAAGAGACCCTCAGTAGATTTAATCATAATGATGTTTATGGCAACTTCTACATTTCCTCACTAAATTAATTAGAATTGGAAACAGACTGCAACAAGCTTAGGAAAACTTAGTTTAACTAAGCAAACCCTGAAAGGTGAAAAATCATTTTAGTAATTGTATTACTTAAAATACTCTTTTAACTTTAACAGATTATAAAGTTCAGAACTAAGTGCAGCAGATATCTTCTCAAACACTACAAAAGTCCAGTAATTTATCTTGAAATACAAGATTTTCAGACACCAAAAAAAAAAAAAAATCTACTTCCTTTGTTAAATAGCTTTTTTGCTTCATAAATGTCGAGAGAGTCTTCTACACATTATTATTCAAAACCATCACGCTGTTCTGCAGCATGTAATCTTTTCTGTACAGTATCACTTTATATTTTAGTAAAGCTAACAGTAAACAAAAGGAATAAAAGGTATTAAACATTACCCTGATCTTGCATGTCCTTTCACAAGGCTACTGAATACTGCCTCATTGATGGGGAGATCTTTGCTCTTCATAAATCCAAGAATCTTACTGCAAAATATAAAACAATTTGTATTTGCTACTTTGGAACATGCAGACACTAAGGTGGGGCTGGGTTTGGGGATTTTTTTATCTTCCTTCTACCTATTTCTGATGTCCCTCAATCACAATATTACAGCTTAACCTTGCTAAAATTGTTAGAGATACCCAGCAAACGCTGTGCAACAACAACAACCAGAATTATTACTATCTGCTCCTTAGCCCACTTTATTCTCAAAAGCCATTTTCTTACAAAGGCAGTAAGCCTTCATAACCTCACACATTTTCATGATGGCTCTAGAAATTACAAAAACAAGTTATTTTCTGAGCAATGTGAATACAACTTGATTTGAACACACTGGTCTATCACTTATTTTTATTTTGTTTGTGTAGGTTTCCGCAGTCTCCAGGAAATTGCTCTTCATTGCTTGGTTAAAATATACAAAAACCTTCTTTGCTTTGCTCAATTTCTATGAATTACACAGCAACCAGTTCTAACATCAGTCATACATGAGAAACAGATTTTGTGGAAATCTCTTTAAACATAAATGCAAAAGAATACCTTGCTCCTTCAATGTCCCCCTCATTGCAATAAGCAGCAATCAACCTTTGGTATGTCACCTACAGAAAACAAAAAGGGGAAGTTAATTATTTCCATTCAATAAATGGAGACTACTATTAAGAAGGAAGATCCTGTAAAAGGGTACCTACTCGATTGGGCTGCACATTAGCTTCCTCCATCCTGGCCAAAAATTCTGTTGGAGAAAACTTGTGCTCATTCTGAAGATAGACTTTAAGCAAAGCATTGTAATGGCTTGTATCATATACAGCACCTGAAGAAATATTTCAACCACAGTCAACGTAGATTCTCTAAATTCAACATAGTTTTATAGCTTTCTCAGGTAATTAAATGTCAGTTTTACTTTGTATGAAATTAGGAGACAGTTTCCTTTTATTTACCTTTGAAGTATCAGAAATTTCTTTAACAGCTCACATATTTACAAAAGGCTAAAACATAACAAGAGCACAGTAACAGAAATGCTCACGTGCATGCTATAGCACAGTCTCTACAGCTGTATTTATTTTACAGATTCAGCAATGTTACTATCAAAAAGCACTCACTTATGTATTATCTATACATAAATGACTCACTTAAAAAAATAGCTGGTAGCACTAGGAATACGCAGCCTACCAGATATAAAGGTAACATCTAAAATAAAAGTAAATTCAATAACGAAAATCAAGCAAAAGTCCAATTTAAGCATCTTGAAAAAATATCTTTAGATTTTAGATTAACACCCCTAGATGTCACTATAACCCCCAGAATTAGAAACAGGTCTCCCACCTGAATAATAAAATCCACTGTTCATTCGGTACTAAGTACAACCTGTTACAACCTAACATTTAAACACCATTAAAATACATTGTCTCTCATTACGAACAGAGTAACTAAAGCACAGAGCTGTTCTTGCAAGAAGGACTAACAGACCCAACGTACCAAGCTCTTTCATCTTGTCCCATATCATATGGGCCAGTTCTGTCCTTTCAGGTGACAATACCTCTGGTAAGACAGCACCACAGCTTTGCAACAAAAGCAAGGTCTGGTTACTCTCTGGACATCCTGCAAGTGGAACAAAACCACAAATTTCTTCATAAATAATTATGCATTCAATATTAGAAAGAAGATTTGAAACTGACAAAATACTTAAACATTTTCTATAAAAGAGTATTTTCTCCAAGACTGAAGATTTTAAATGAACAGGATACCCAAATGGTTAAACAATGTCACTACTGTGCACTACCCTAAAAAGATTCATGATGAAACATGCCATTTAGTAAAATAATGAGCTTAGCTGAGCAGAAATTGTTAGAAGACAACACAAAATTCCTAAACTTGGATTATCTAATATTTTCAACTTCCCAACTCAAGATCCTGACATTTTATGTGCCTAACAGGCACATAATTTTCTGGTAAGTTTCTAAAATGTCAAAATATTTCATGCCAATTCAATACAATTCCAGAAGTGGCAGTCAGAGACAGTTCCACATGTAAATTTCCATTTCCAGTTCTGCCTATGCTTAATACATACCAAATGAGAAAATTTACATCTAGAGAATAGTGAAGGCAACTGTAAGATTATCTGCCTTTTCTGACTTCTGTACTAGTCGCAGAATGTCAAAAAAGTTAACTATAAACTCATCTCTTTCTTCCACTTCACTACTATTCCTGAGGCAAACGCAGAACTGCAGAATCTATCATGGATGACCCAATCAGCTGAAGACAATTTTTTTTTCTATCCCATCTTTAGATGCAAACCCAGCAATTTCAAATAAAAATGCAAGCTTCTTTAGAAAGTAGCATGCCATCAAGTGTGATCATGAACTCATAACTGACCAGTCTTTAAATCCTTGCACACAATTATTTCATGCAATGAAAATGCCAACACATCTTCAGCTTCATAATGCCAGTGCTGCAACTACCAGTAACCTAGTAGCTTGAAAGGGAAAAGAAAATCAAAAACTACTGGCAGTATGAGCATGGTGAGATGCACAGTAAGATCTACTGCAAACACATTTTTCAGGTATTTTTGTGTTATAATTAGAAATGGAAAAACAATACAAACAGACAGAAATCAACACCAACTCCCCACACTTTCACTAAACTAGTTTCTTTATTAATTAAAAAACAGGGACTAAATTTTTCATATGGTAATAGTTGCCATTTATTCTAATAGCACCTTAGTTAAATCGTTTGTGAGGTTCTACACTTTTATTTTTAAATACAATTATAAAGCCAAATGAATACCCTGTAAGCGATTAAGATTTTTGTTAGTATGACTTGGAAACGCTGGAATTAGTCAAAGTTCATGAAGAACTACTTCAAGAGAGGTCTAGAGACACAAAATTCTTGCCAACCCACATTCATGACTTAGAGATTTACATCAAAAAAACAACAAAGCAGTCAGAATCAGAAAGGATGTCCCAAGGAAAAAAAAAAAACAAAAGAACTAAATTCAACAGAAAGAGCGTGAATTGAAGGTTCAGCCTTCAAACAGTAAAATGCAAAACTTTTAAAAGCACAATGCCAGCTAGACAAGCCATTACAGTCCAGAGCAACACACAGCAAAGTTTACAACTTAAGCAAAACAATACATGCTGCCACTGATAAATATCAGCAGTAGTAATCAGCAAGTATATTCTTTAAATATCTCCACTGACTCATCCTAACTGGTACCAAACCCCATTAACTGTGGCAGCTGGTTTGCAAAATACTAATGCAGTCTGCATATTTTAGCCAAAGAGGTATTAAATCTGTTAGAATGGACAGTGCCTAAGCTATTTGGTTTTATTTTATTAAAAAAGAAAAAATAAAGCTTTCTCAAAATTAATAACCACAGCTACCTGGAAACGTGGAAACTTGTGGATCACCTCCACATTTCCCTCTTGTAGTTCCATTTTAAAACAAATAACATCTTAAAGGCAGCATGGTTCATTACAGACAGTTTAAAAATATACTGTGGAAAGGAGAGAGGTATGATCCCTGCTCAGAAAGCACAGTACAATTACATGAGGAAAGTGCAAAACCAGATTAAAAACTGACAAAAAAAAAGACTACTAACATATATACATACTACATACTAACAAATATAACATACCTTAAAAGTACATTTTTATAAGACTTATAAATTCTTAAAAACAAAAAAAAAACCTTGAAAATGCTAACATGAGCATTCAAAGCAAAATAAAGCATCTAAAGCCTCACCATCCACATATGCAGCAGATCAAACACTCAAAGACAAAATACAGATCAGAACACTCAATTTCCTTGGCTTGATGAACTCATTTCCTTGGTTAAACACCAGCCTGAAATTTAGCTTTATTTTGTTTTAATTGGAAGCAACTTACCTGCTTTGCTTATTTCCTGGAAGATTCTTAGTAAAAGAGTTTTAGGGATGCGGCCAGTTTTTCTGATAGTGTTATCCACTTTATTTAATGCCCAGTCAAACTGCCAGGTGGGTCTGGTTTGAACTTCTGAAACCGGTTCTTCTTTAACACTTCCTTCCTCTTGAGGTGCAAGTGTAAGGAGCCTTATCTGGTTCACAATATTTCTGCTTGAACAGAAACAAACAAAAATAAAATAAATATTACGACTCTGTGAGTCATTTTGGATCTAGGCTAATCACACAATATCAAAAAAATAATGCACTTCTTGCTGATGAGCAGTCTCAAAAACATTGCATTTTAAAATAAACAAATATAAGTGATTCATCTCAGTGCCTTTCTACTTACTAAGTCAGTCATACATTTTCTCACAGTGACATGTTTCTCTGAGATTTTCACCTCATGAATTAAATGGTTAAAATAATATTCCCACAAAAATAAAGTTTTAAGTCATCCAAGTGCTATGAAAGTCTGTTGTCCCATTACAGCTAGTCACTAAAGATCTCACGTTTTGAAAAATCTCAAGAACAGTCACAGACAGATCTTCCAGAACACAGTAAATCAAGGCAGCAAATCATACCTTTCTTGTCAATTAAAATGTACAAGAGCTATCACAGAGGTCAGTGTGTTAAGACAACAATGGTTTAAATGCCAACAGGATCATGCCACATTTCACAGAATTGACAATAAGCAGGATGAAGCATCCACCCATTCTGCCATGTAAACCAGACATCAACAGATTTATTTGAACATTTATTGTCTCAAAATAAAATACAACAACAAGAAGCATAAGGAGAAAGTGTTCTTATTTCCAGCAAAGTAATAACAAAAAAAAAAAAGCTTGGCTTTTTTTTTTTTTTTAAGAACAAGCTGATATACCTAAGAATAAAAAAAAAATGGAGTATGTGCCACAGCAAGGTTATGAACAGCCTGTGCAGGTGAAATTATCATTACACATAAGCATTTCAGAAAGTCTGTTCTCAACTGTGCTTACAACTGCTTAAAATAAACCAGATGATCCTCCTCCATAATCCTATACTGAAAAAGGTAATATTTGCTGGGTGGCAAAAACAAGATTCAGCAGCTTCTGAAATTGCCCTCCCTCATCTCTGCCTCTTCAGACAATTCTTCAGCTAAATTTTTGTAAGCTTTCTAGACTAGTTTAAAAAAACAACCAAAACCCCAAGTTTGTATTCCTTGATGTTGTTACATGTGCTCTAGGAGTCCTATAAAGTAATGGCTCCAAATTTTGTGAAATGGCAGCCTAAAAGCCAGGAGTGCTGTCATTCTCTACAAAACAATTTCCTGCCTCCAAAGCTTTTTCACAGTCTATCTGCTGGCTAGCTTCTCACCAGACATAGTTTAAAGCCCAAGGAAAGAAGTCCAATGCAGGAGAAAAGTTTGCTGATGGCCATTCCATATTTCAGAAGCACTGGCAGCAAGCTGCTAAATGGCAGAGAAATCATCCCTGGGGTACAAAATACAGACTGGTGGTTTACCATTTGGTTGCCTCTTGTGAGCAGAAAGTAGCCCAAAAGACTAGCTTATCCCTTGCTGTTTGAAATCTTGATTTGGTAACTCAGCAGGCCATAAACCCTAGAAGCAGCCTGAAGCAGAACCTCTTTCCTAATGGAGCCATGACAACAGTTTAAGAGACGATATTTGTTTTTTTTAAAAATCCTTTAATAATGAAGAACTTTGGTAGTATTTGGCATTACCTTTTTCAAGAACATGATTTTTACATTGCCCTATCTTCTAAAGTTTCTCCTGAAGAATATTCCAGATCCCAGCTAACTATCTGCATGGTATTTCACTAGGAAAAGGATAAAGAAGAAAGAATTGAAGTAGGGAAAAAAGACTGACAAAAAAGGATAGATCCCCTCCTTCAGTCTCAGTTCCACTTCCTGACAGATGCAAGTTCCCACCAATCCTTTTGGGCTAGCTCTCATTTTATTCAGATCCCTCTGTGAGTTTTACTCACTGAGCACAATACCAATTTATCCACTTCTACAAAAAAGTAAAATTACTGTTCCATCAGGTGACAGTGGAAACAGCTCACAATGTCCACAAAAGGTACCTAAAATCAGAGAAACTAGAAATAAAAACTAACAAACAAAAAAGGAAAAAGAGCTCTGGAACACTACTTTTCATGGTAAGCACCTTGTCAGATTAACATCAAACTTTTTTGTTGCTACAAGAAATGCCATGACTCACTAAAAGTACTCCCAAGGGCGCCATTTTCCCCAATTCTTTCCCCTACTTTTCATCTTCTCCTTCTATTGCCCGTTATAACCAAAGACAGGGTACTTTTGGAAAACAGAAGTCGTTAGACTAATCAGCATAAAATCCAGTAGCACAAGGTAAGAATAACAGTAAGATACTAAAATTTAACTCCTCCAGGATTTAACAAACAAGTGAGATGCCTAGAACTTAAGTAACTCCTTAGTAACATAGAAATAGCAACATTCAACTTTGAGCTAGCCAGTGGACAGCTAGAAGAATGAAATTGTAATGACTGCAAGTTCTTTATCTTTTTCTCAAAGATATAAATTAAAAAGAAGAAAATGTTATCATCCATTCTTATATACCCATTAAAAGAGCTACTTGAAAATTTTTCAGAATGCTTCCAGAAATGTTAGAAAAATGCTCTGGAAGCTGCAGCAACACAGGGCTATATTTGTAACACAGAAATTTATACTTTAATTTCCACTAACAATCAAAGCACAAGTGGACAGATTAGAACTTCCTTCTTGTGCTTCAGATTAGAACTGCCTTCCCCTATAAAAACCTGGTAATGTTTTATAGTATTTTTCAAATTATTGAACAGTATCTTATGACATGTAGCACACTTCTAACCAAAAACAAATTGGTATCTACAGTTCTTAAGTCCTGCACTGTTTTAAGAAAGCCATCTTTGTAAGATTCTCCACATCAGAAGTCACAAATATTTTAAAGTAGTTTAAAAGTATTTTGAAGTAGCGCCATCAGATGAAGTGTAAAGATAAAAACAGTATGTGCATGGTCAACATAAGCTGGTTAACAGCGCAAGAAGACTTTAAAGTTTCACTTGCTACTAAACTCTCCTATTTAGCATGATGCTATTTGTAACACAAGTTTAGAATATTATAGGGTACCAATTTCTACAGCTGCACATGTTAAAACACTATACACTTAAAATGGAAGTGTTATTTTTTTACAGTAACTTCACCTTCTGAAAGGTGAGCAGAATTGGGCATTTCTATTTACACGCCCCCCCCCAATATTACCAAATATGGTACTGGTGCTCTTGTTAATTTATACTGATTAAAGACATTTTAAGGAATGGAAATATGGGAGTCTGAGTTTCATTTTGTGACAGAGAGGTAAAAACAGTATGAGATTATAAAACAACCTGAGGAACTTGGACTTTCACTGGCATCCATCTAAACTATCACCATCAATCTGTAATATGTTTGGTGTAATGCTCAGGTGTACCTCACCAAATGTAGGCCTTTAGCATCTGAATCGATTACACTTGTAGCACTATTTAAGGTGCTGTGTAATGTTAAGCCAATCCCATAATAAGAATCTGTTAAAAATAACTGTGGCTTCAAAAGCTGGATGAAGCTGCAGCATCTACTATTTTGAATCTGGTATGTAGCATTACTAATCAACTTAGAACTCAAAAAAAGCCAAACCAAAAAGACCAAAAAAGAGCTCACTATTTTATAAGATGAAAGATTGAGCAGACCAGAAAGCTTCCAAAAAAGATACAAACTTAAAAAATTAAGGGACACAGCATTAGGTTAGATTTCAGGCAACCAGGCAAAGAACACAGTAGACAACATAGTGAAAGTTTATACTTGTAGGACAACCTCCCTATGAAACACAGGAAGAAGCCAGCAAAACAAGGCAGTTATCCATGCATCAGGAATCTTTAGTTTTCAGAAATTGAAAAACAACACACAATTAAGAAGAGTAAGAAAAAAAGCAAGGATAAAAATCATTAACCATTTTGGTCAGGAAGTGACCTAAAAAGGCAGCAAGAAAGGTTGCTAAATTTAATAAAGATGATTTTAGAAATTACCTCTTCACAGGGAAAAAATGACAGCTCATACACTGTTTGGCTTTCAAGGAATGTTAATTGCAACCATCCTCTGTAAATTTTAACTATCGTTACTAATTTTAACAAAGAGATGGGGGTGTACGTGAGAATACAGAAGAATGACTCAAATAATTCCTGACAACATTAGGCTATATTGAAGGCAAATTACTGGACCTTACTCAAACTCCAGTTCTTTGGATTTACTCTGAAAAATTCTTGGAACTTTTGGGAAAAACAGAAGCCCAATTAAAAAAAATACCGACTGATGTACAAGCTTTTGGCACCACTTTACCTGACAACCAGTTCAAAGACATACAGTGTACTTCTAGCTGCAAAATATGGGTGCAGTAGTTGTGTAAACAAAAATTTTAAGTATGTATACAAAATTAAAATGTGGGTCCTTGCAGAACTAGGAATATTGTCAGAGAGTCTAAGTGAAGTTATCTCCTGACCCAACTAGGAAATGACTGGCACAATGCATGTGCAATTATACTTTCAATACAGACCACAAGAAGTTGTATGTTTTGGACAAAACACAAATTCAGAAATTTATAGTGGGGTAAAATTGGCTAAGCAGAACAGCCCAGAGAGTACTGAAAATGAGGCACTGCTAAGCATGAAACGTCACACAGCAAAAATTTCAAATTTTCAAATTCTCAACTCCTAAATACAGGAACATAGCTCAAATACAGATAATGATCTCTTCATCATGGTGTGTTTATTCAGGGAAAAAAACAAGCATAAAAGACCAAAGGATTCATCTATCCCATCCCACTCTCCAAACAGAAGCAACTGAACCTAATCCATCAGGAATTACACAACCAATACTAATGGTTGTAAAATTAATTGTAATGAAATATGTGAATGGGATACTTCAGTTAAGCTTTCTCATTTGGAAGCTTCTAAAGATTAGGAGAAGGGGAAAATCTATCATGCATGACCTTGATATTTCTCATCCTGCCTCAGTTTGAGATGTTTGATTATGCAGTTTTACAATGTCATTATATTTTCTCAATTATTTAAATTAACTTTTTTCAGACTTAAATGCTATGCTACACAACAAAACATACACTTCCCCAAGAGCTGCAATGAGTTTCAAGTATTTACTTTCATCAATTACCTTCAAGTGGCATTTTAAGACTTTCTCTATCACTTAATTTGCAACCATGTAAAGCTGCACAGTAAATTTTGGATCTGTTCGAATGATCAATCTGGTTCTTCCCAAAAACTATGCTTCAGAACTGGGAGAAACTCAAAAGGAATATTGAGCCCTATGAAGTGATCTCTCTCCAACTCCCACAATCACAAGATTAGAAGTAGCCTTCAGATATTGAAGCCTGTGCACCATGTTCATTTTTGTCTCTACAGCTGCAGACCTCACCCACAAATGAAAGCTTAACTGTGCATTTGTAATCCCAGAACAAGTGGTAACTCCACCTCCAGTTTAGCTTACAACATGGGGAAAGCAGCTGAAGATAAACTCACAGATAAACTGATGCAGAGATGAAGTGTGCATGGAGAAATTTATACCAAGTCAAACAGTAAAATTTTTCTGTTTACAGAATTTAAGGAGGATTCTCAGTGCTGTACCCACATACTAATGTCTTCCATGTTGCTAGAGGAGACAACATAGTGCCTCTAATTTCCTATAGGAATGTATCTTACACACCAGCCTGGGTAAAAAAAGTCCCATCTTTCCCAAAACTCAAAAAGTAGGTGATGCTCATGTTTTCCCCCGCAGCAGCAGAAAGATTACTTTCTGTAAAACTCTTCCAAATTCCAAACAATTCCAAACATTTAAAAAATTATATTTACAAATTTAGCTATATATTTATTCATATATTATTTATATTTGTCTAAATATATGAAGATAATCACATTTAATTATAACTACTAGATATTTGCCTCCCTTTATCAGAGCCACAATAAGGTAGTTGCTGTGCTTTTTCTATAAAAAGTATTTAATATTTTGTTCTTTCTAAACTAAATAGGCAAAAACTGTATGAAATAGTTCTCAAAGTCACAATCAAAGTATAATGGCAAACTTAAGTGAGTTAGAATTCATTAGTGTACATAAAAGCACTCCAGATCTAACATTAAATTCAGTAAACGTAACACTAAATATACTACCTGAGATCCCAACATGATACACATGACTGCTAAAACAGTATTTGTACTGTTAGCTGTGATCAGCTATATGAAAAGATCACAACATTCAGGCCACTATATAGTTGTTTCAATGAAATAAAGCAGGAGAAGAATTAGCAAGAGAGAAAAATTAATGTCTTTTCATGTAGACTGACAAACCTCATGTTTCTTGGAGAATATCTAAAAAATTGCCTAAGTGATTCATAAGAGAAAACCTTTGCTTTGTACTACACTTAGGATCTTAAGAAAAAACATCACTCAAAAAGGGTGCCAAGCAGTGCAATAGTCTACCCAGGGAACTGTCACCTTCCCTGGAAGTGTCCAAAAGATAGGCAGATGAAGGACCTGGGGACATGTGGTGAAGTCCACCACTTAGTGGTGAAGTTGGCACTGTCAGTCAACTGTTGGACTTGATCTTAGGGATCTTTTCCAACCTTAACACCTCTAAGGTCTGTGGTTTCTTGGGAAGTATCCAGGCATTTTATATCCATCACTAAAACACTTAAAGCAACAACAACAGTGGAGCTTGTGTAACTTTATTACAACAGAGTATTATGAAAAGCAAGTCTATGCCTTCTCTGCATTTGAAGATCCTTTCTCCTATCGTTTTACTAATGTAACTAAGCATTCAGTTCTACATTTTTTTGTCCATTGGTAATAGATTGCAGAGTATGACAGTGTATAGCCAAAAAATAATTCATTTGCAGCTAATCTAAAAAAAAACCTAAAATACACCATTCACTAAGCCATGAATCATTTGGGTCTTTAATTTATGACTTAATCAAATCCATCTCCCCCACCCCCAATTGGAAACCTTTTTGAAAAGGATAATTTGCTCTCCCATCTTACCAACATACTTGAAACACAGCACAATGGATCAAAAGGCAAGAGTTATTTATTACAAGTATCTTCTGTGCTGGTTTTGCCCGAGTTAATTTTCTTCAAAGTGGCAAGCATGGGGAAGTCTTTTGGATTTATGCTGAATACAGTTTTGAAAACACAGAGACAAGCTTGTGAGAGAGCAGGGTCCTGGCAGGCCCTTTAGGGAGCCCAGTGGAGCAGGTCTGCTAGCTTGATTTCATTTTGTTATTGTATTGATTCTCCTTGATTTTTCTCCTCGGCTATACCATGATCTATACACTTTAGGAGCCTAACTGCTCTCCTTCCATGATTTAGAGCCAGACAAGGTGGCCAGCAACAGGAGGGTGTCAAAAGAATGGAGACAACATCCTTTTTCAGAGCACTAACTTTCCCACAGCAGAAAGCTGTAACATCAAATCATAACATCATCACCTACAGTATGCTGAATAAGGTCCCTCCAAGATATCCTGATGTTAACTCAAAAATCTACTCTAAACACTTGTCAGTGGAGAGGTTTGTTGCACCATTCTTGACACTCAGATACTAACAGCAAATTCAGGCTTTTTTTCCCCTAGTGAAGCTTCTACAAGTTCCAGTAAACCATTTGTACCACATACAAATCAGCACACTCCTGAAGTCTGCTCCTGTAGATCTGAAGTTTGTTGTACGGGTCTGCCAGTTGATCTTTAATAAAATTGCATGGCAGGAGAGTGATGACATGTAAGTCAACCTATTTCATGTTTCATAGCAGAGGTGCCCAAGTGAAAGATTAAATTTGTCTTAAATCTGGCTTGCTATGAAATGCTTCTCAACCATTAGGACATGCATCTACTATCCTAACTCATTTTTCAAAGCAGCTTAGATTAAAATCAAAGCAATAATGATGTTTTGATAAAACCTCAGCTTGAATGTGGTGCTTGCTCTTTTACATCTCTAAAGAAGTCAACAGATTTGCAACTTTTCTGTAAACATTACTGTAATGGTAGTCACAGACTTGCCTCTGAACTGACTTTATCATGTTCAATGCTAAAGTGACTATACCAAGCGCATGAAAACAAAGTTATTTTCACAATTTTCTTGCAAAATGCTAGATTATTCCTGTTGGTTTATTTAATCTTAAAACTGTGTGTGTCCTTCCCTACTATTTCAAATAGACTGCATTTCATTCTCAAAATAATCTTGAGACCTGAACAGCAAGTAGAGGAAGCCAAAATGTTCCTTTGCCAGTCTAGTTCTTCAAAGGAGGAAGTTCCAAAAATTAAGGCTTAAGTAAAATAAATAAAAAAATAATTAAAATACTAAAGACAAAAAAAAATAACTCATATGCCTAATACATAAAATTTCAGTTTGTAAGTATTACCTCTGCTTTACACTTAGGCTCTAGATCATCACCTGTGCTCTAGGACACCTAAACACACAGTAGTATTAGAGGGAGATTTTAAGTGGAAACTTAGAAATGAAATTACTGGACAGGAGGAACGTACAAAAAGTTTCAAAAGAGTTTTTAGCATGACCATTGAACAATGCCACATATGACCAAATTTATATCTGAAATTAAGTATAATTTGGTGTAAGAAAAAGGTATTGGGAGGGAAACAACCAATAAGCCCAGCAGTAAGAACCAAAATATCATCACATAGAGCACTTTTAAAGTTCTTTCTAGAAATGGAGCCCTGAGTTCAAAAAAACCAGTTAGTCCTTCACCAAGTCACATATGAATTTCAGTGAATATTATTTCTCACAACAAACAAATTTAGAGAATTAAGCTCCTGGTTGAGTAAAACAAAACTCAGTTACTAGAAAGAAGAAAGGTTTATTGATAATTTGTAGCTAGGTAAATGTGAGGTTCTGTTGCCAACCATAAATCAGATATTCCTGGTTCCTGGTCCTTCTCAAACTAGTCTACTTCATACTTCACACCAACTTTAGCATTTCTCAGCATCTGATACACTTCAATGATTAAAAACCACAGAAAACTATTTATTTTTTTTTAGATAAGACTTTGGCCAGGCTACCAATAAAATAGCCCCAAAGTAAGACTAATAAGCACCGACAGTAGGGAAATTAGCAATAATGTCCTTATTTTGACAGTGAGACTTCCCTCTAGGAGTTCACTATTTCTGACTCTTGTCTTTTCCCATCCCTTCTTCTGAACGAGCTCTGGAACTCACCAAGTCCTTTGCTGAACATATTTATCTATTTGAAATGGCAAAAAACTGTTACAGTTTTCTACCAGGAATTAAGTTACGTTGATTTAGAGGGAGCACCAAAGATATGACATAAGAGACAGAACAACTTGAGCAGCACTAAACCCTTGTATCAGCTCATAAATCTGTATGTGTCTCTAATTGTGTTAATGAAGGTTTATGTCTCTAAACTTCCTGCAGGGCACCAACCACATGTGTTATCAAAACTGCAGCCAGGATGCACACAGGTGAGTAGGACAGGCTGAGCTTTGCACCATACCTGTGTGACAGATGGGAGAGAAAACCATGGCTAAAAAAATTAAGCTGCGCCTCCTCACAAGAGACACAGCAGAGTCTGAGGGCACGAAGAGGAAGCCCAGATTCCAACTGTGCAGCTACTCAGTCATAGAAACACCGACTTATTTAAGTTGCAAAAAACCTCCAAGATCACCGAGTCCGACTGGCGACCGATCACCGCCTTGTCAACTATAACCAGAACACCAAACGCCACGCCCAGTCATTTCTTGAACGCCTCCAGGAACAGTAACTCCACTCCATCACTGCTTATCTCCTCTAGTTTTCCCCTCTTCCTCGACGCCCCCTCCACACGGCGTGTTCCCGCAGAGCCGTGTCACCCGGAGGTCAGGGTTCTGCTCTGAGCCCAGCGTGGCGGAAAACGTGGGCAGCCCAGGCCCTGAAGGCAGCAGGGCTCCCGCACGGCCTTTGCCCTGCGCTCACCCGGAGGTCACGGACACACGGTGAGGCAGCCAGGCCGGCCTGGGGTGAGCTCTGCCTCAGAGCCCCCGGGGCAGCCACTGCGAGCGGCGCCGCAGGGCCCGGCGGCATGGCCGGCAGTGCCCTTGGGCGTGCGGAGCGCAGCCTCAGACCGCCCCGCCAACCCTACCGGGCAGCGCAGCGGCGCGGCGTCTCACCTGGCGGGGCCGGGGAGCGGGGCGGGAGCGGCGGACGGCCGGAGGAGTGGCGGGAGCAGCGGCGGGAGGCGAGGGCGCAGCGCCCGAAGGCGCCCGGCGGAGCTCAGCAGCGCGGCCATGACCGTCCGCAGCACGTGAGCCGCGCGCCGGCGCCGCGCCGCCGCCGGCACCATGTGACAGGGGCGAACCATTCCCCTCAGGGGGGAAGCGCAGGGCTCGGCCTCAGATAGGGCCGGCTCAGGCGGCAGCGCGCTATTAATTCCCACCCCATGCTGTCGATGGGCCGTTCCACGCAGGCCCGGGTTGGGCCGCCCGGCAGCCAACCGGGAGCGGCCCCGGCGGAAGGCGGGCGCGCGGGAGGAAGCGGCGGGAAGCGCTTGGTTTCCTAACGGGCTCTCCTGGGAGTTCTTCCGTGCCGCTCCACGGGACGTGCTGGCCGTGCCTGCCTGGCTCTCCCGGTCTGCTCACCCAAGTGCTGCTTCCCTGCAGCCCGGCGGTACCGCCGCTTCTTCGCTGCCCCTGAGGTGTTCAGAGCGAAAGGGGAGCTGGTGCCGCGCACGCGCGGCCATAAAAATAAAAAAAAATTTAAAAAAATCCCTCATGCGATTCCCTCCGATTAATGGGAATAAACGGTGTCTTGCCCTCGCCGCTGGCCCTCGTGTACGCCAGGGAAGCCATTGGGAGTTGGGCTGGGGAAGCTGCCGGTCGCTATCAGCCTTTCCACTGAAATTGTCGCTTGGGAGTGACGGGCAGAGAGACGAACTTTATTGAACCAAATATCAACAGTAAATCTCTGCCTGAGCTTGCATATATTTACTAAGATGCCACCTGGATTGATGCTTCGTTTTAGCGTCCAAGTAAACCTGATTGCTATGGCACAAAACATTAAGTAAGGTACTTAGAAATTAAATGCATCTTTTCATGAAAAAACTATCATTATTTTTGCTGTAACTTGCAAATAATTACTCTAAGGGCAGATCAACTACGACCAGCCATTTCCAGTTACACTTTACTTGGAAAGATGCGTCTCGTCATCAAGATGCAAAAGGCTCAGTTTTTAGAAGTTATGTGCGCTCATTTTTGTTATTTATCAAAGTCCTGGATGGTCAACACTGCTCACTGAGGAATAAGTTACGGCTAGTAAGACAATATTTGCAATGTTACTGCTTATCATGGCTTTTGCTGTATCAGTGCTACAGCATTTAATGGAATAGAGTTCAGTCTTGAGAGGAAAGCTCAAGTCTTTACAAGTAACTTGGGTGAAGTTGTGGGTGTTGACATCATTGAAATAGGTCTTAATGTCTCTACTAGCTTTAGACAGTAGGTTTGTTGCAGAGCCCAGACAGCTTTGCTCTTGAAACTGACAATTCAAGGGGTAAAATAATAGGTGCGATGGGGGGAATATGTGGTAGGCAGTTTGGGAAGGCTGTACCTTCCTTGTACCTCAGGCAACGGGGAAAGGAAGAGGGCAACATGTGGCTGGGAGTTAGAATAAAAGGAGACTGCACCCTCCAAAACCTTGGGAGAGAAAATCCCGTGGGCATGTGCCCCAGTGGACTGTCTCCCTTTATTCTGATAAAGTTGAAGGACTCCTCTGTCTCCTTTTCAGACATAAACATCTGGCATTTGTGGATTTTCCTGACAATTTGGGCTCATCCGGGATCCTTCTGCCATCTGGGTCCGGCACACCACAAAGAGGAGCTGGCAGTGTGCCTCACCCAGTGTGAGTGACCAGCTCCCTTCAGTGCTAGCTGGCACTGGGCAATTGACTGAGTTCCCAAGACTGTCCAGGAGACAGGGCTGTCCATGAAGAGTCCAAAGGATATGGATGCTCAGAGGGGGCAGTTAGGAAAAGTCAAGAAAGGGGACTCAGCAAATTTCACCAGTGAGTACAGCCTCAGGGAGTAAAACAGGTAGGATGCCCAGGGTGGGCAACAAAGGAGAGTCAAAAAAGGGTCTCAACTAATAGGGATGGCAATCCCAAAATACCTCTGAAGGGTCCTTTGGGAGAATGTTGAGATGGTTTGTACATTCTCCCAGAGGTAGTCGAGGATATGGATGCCCAGAGGGGGCAATAAGAGGCACTGAGAAAGGGTCTCATCAACCCATGCCCAGAGGGGGCAATATGGTGTTAGTTTGGGAAAGGATTGGTTGAAGGGAAGTATGGAGAAATATGGTTAAAGCAAATAGCAGCGTGAGGCTATGTGATAAGGAAACTACAATGAGTACAATGGAAGTTCTCTGCCTTGTCTTCAAAATCTGCAGTCTAATACATGGCCAGCTGCAAGTGTTTTGTATTCCCAACTTCCAGGAGAGGGAAAACAGGGAGGTATTGTTCCTACATCCCCACCCCTCCCCAGGCCATTATGGAGCCAGAATGGAAGATTTGGGTTTGTCTGCTTGCTACTTGGGACTTAAGGGGGTTTCTGTATCATGAGGAGTGCCAAAGGCCAGGTGTGAGAGTACAGGACTGGCAGCACGGGCTGGGACCTGTAGGGAAGATGCAGGACTGAGCGGAGGCTGTGGGACAGCTGGGGCTCAGCACCAGGCAGTGCCCAACACCACCACCCCCACAGGCAGCGGCTGTAGTGGCCCCCTGGCTCCGTGAGGCCGCGGGATATTCCATCCACCTGCCCATCCCTGTGGCACCATCGGCTGTGCCCACACATTGAGTGCTTTACAGAGCTTGTGGTGCTGGGAGAGCAGCCCGGGGGCCTGGACAGGTGTGGTGGGGTGCTGTGGGGGGGTGTGGACACTGGGACTGGACGGGGAGCGGCTTCGATGTGCAGTGTAAGGTACAGTGACCAGCTTTGGTATATGGTATAAGAGACAATGTGTCACCAAAGCCTGGCCTGATATAAGAAGGATTTTGTTTGATTCACTAGGGAAGCAAGTAATTTTGCAAAGAATTTGGTGGCTGTGGGTAAGAGCCACCAAATTTTTTTGATTAGAAAGGCATCTCAGGTATATAAAAGATATGAAAGAAGGGATGAAGAAAAGGTAAAGATACAGGCAAGGATAAAGTTGCAGGACTCTTCTGTTTCTTTTTTGGACATAAACTTCTGATGTTTGTGGATTTTCCAGACAGTCTTAATGAGGATTTAGCCAAGTACCCTAAACCTCACTATTAGGCTGGGTTAGGTATGTGCCCACCAACCCTGATGATGGAGTAGAGCTCCTGAGAGCTCACTTTAGTGAAACAATATAAAAATACCTACATTGTATACAAAAAGGACCAGAAATGATACAGCAAAGGATTGTGTCTAGGTTTGAAAGACAGGTGTCTGCAAAGGAAGGCGGGAACCTCCTTTGGAACAGAGAATATGACCCCCTTCCCTCTGAATTATTATAAATTTGAAATTAAGGGGCTTTCAGACAAAGATATGGGAGGAGGAGTAACAGTTCTTTACTAATATGTGTATGTAAAACAAGGCAAGCAAACAACAGCTATCGAGTTTCAACAGGGATTCTGATAATATTTCCAGGTCTCAAAGAGACACAAGCAGTTGATGGTTACTAGAAAGGTATTTATTGTATAAAAGCATTAATCTTAAAGGAAAAGAGTTCAGAGAGTTGAAGTCTTTGCTAAAAGCTTTTGGCAAAAAGTCCCGAGTTCTGAGCAGCAGCTCTCTGGTATAAGGTCCCGACGTTCGGGGTAGCAGCTTCTCTGTGTGGAGTTCTGTTGTCTTGAGCTGCAAAAGTAGTTGGTGATGATGATGGTGCTGTGGTTTTTCTTCAGATTTTTTTCTTTTTCTTCTGTCAGTTATTCTTCTCCGATCCTCAATACAGGGGATTAAATTCATAAATCATCTAATCAGCTAAAAACACCCTTCTAAACAATACTTTCTACATCAATCTGAACTTAATTCTAACATGCAAAAGCAATGTTCTTTTAACATAAATTTTACATATAGGATATTATCTGTTTATGTGAATAATCCTATCTGTTCTTTCTTAAGAAAGCAAACTATTGTTTTCATTATGTCTAGAGCTAAGTTGAATCTCATTATGAAGGGTATTGTCACTGAACTTTAAACTGGGTAATAAGGCTTTTCACTAGCTAACACAGACTCTTAGAGCACTTAAGCTATATTTTTACTTCCTTAAAACTAAAACTTACACTTTTACTGTATATTTATAGTTTAATATATTTTAATTCTTTTTTCTCTCTGAGGAGCTCAGAGAGGCTTTTATTTTGGATTCCAACAAACAACAATGGCAGCAACAATGAACAAGAACAGAAAGCCCAATGAACAGTCCCTTCCCGCTCTTTAAGCACACCCCCTTTGGAGCAGGGCCGGCAGGGGCGCCGCTGGCTCCTGGCAGGGAAAGTGCGATTACTCCCCCACGCCTGCAGGGGGAGCACCGGCGGGAGTGCGGCCGCATCTCCCTCACGCGGTGATGGCGGCTGGGCTGGATGGTAAACATGGGCTGCAGGCAGGGTGGGCTCACCCTGGGTAGCAGAAACTCAGCAGCGCTGGCAGGAGCCATAGGGTGTCCCAGCACGCAGAGGGTTCGACGCTACAGTGTAGCAAAAACCCCAGAGCAAGTGGCAGAGAAATGACGGGGCTGGGCAGCGGCAGCCCGGCTCCCAGACAGGGCCAGGAGGGGCTTCCTTGGAGGGGAAAAAGGTTTGGGGTCCTGGGGTTTCCCCTGAGGCACCCGAGCAGATGGTGAAAAGGTCCTTTTTTAATGATTTAGGGTGTTAATAAGGTCCCAGTTCAATGACTGCTCCCACAAGTGATATGGGAAACATGTATGCTTATGAAAATTCAGAATTTTAGAAGCATACAAAGTGCTTAAGCAGGTGGAGGGAAACAGAAATACAGCTTATTTTAAAGGTGGAAACAACTTGTTACAAGAACACATAGGAATATAACTTGTTAGGTAGAAACAACTTGTAAGAGAACACATAGGAATTTAGTTGCTAAGTAAGGGCTATAAAGAGAAGATGTATATTGTGAAAACTCAGTAAAGCAAGACTTAGGTAATGTGAAAAGCCAATAAAGCAGAACCTGTGGTTTAAGAAGACAGCAAAAACCAGGCTCCTGATTTTGACCAGGGGCAAACTGACCTGGGAGAAAGTCAAACCTCCACTGCACTTGTCCAGAGACAGGGGTCAAACAGCGAACACTGAGGAAGACGTCTTTACTTCATCAGAAGACCACCGCTCGTCACCACCAGGAGGCATGGCACCCCAGAACACTAATTATAGTATGAGGAGCAAGAAGGTGGAGAATGAGCAGGGAATGGGTAGGCAGGGATGTGTGGGCTTGTGGAATCAATGTGTATTTAAACCTGAAACTTGTCTCGATCAGGTACGCATGTATGGTGGGTGGTCCCCCATGCGTCCCTGAAGCTGTCAGCTGCTGGAAATAAAGCATATCACTTATTCCGCAACTCACAAGCAGAGCTGCACTCCTGGTTGAAGAAGGCAGGGGGAGACAGAACCCAGCAGTGGTGGTGAAATCTCCCCACAGCGACTACAGACTCTTTCCCCTCCAAATGCCAAGAGAGCAAGAACACCGGGAGCTGCTCCAGCCCCTTTCCTCCCAGCCCAAATCTGGCGGTATCTCTGCCCCGCCAAGTTAAACCCCCCTCAGCTAAGAGAAAAGCTGTCCACACCCTTCCCACGACAACTTCTTTTGTATCTCTTAAGTATTGGTCATTTTTGTCTCCTAGCAACATATGGAAGAAAATTCCCGGAGAGAAAGAAACAAAGGGGAAAACTCTAAACCTCAACAGACTGGAAGATAGAAAGAAAAAAAAAATGATTTGGTTAGCAGAGCAGTAAATTTTCATTACTGAGACTTCACTGCTGCTGAATCAATAAAGAACATTTTAAGAAGTCTTTTAAAAGGAGAACGCTGGCCAAATATTTAGAAGAATATTTAGAAACTAACCAATAATTCCTCCAAAGGATGAAGAAAAAGCAAAAGTCTTTGTTTGATAATACAGTTGGTGGATAACTGTGTGAAAAACGAGGTTCACTCTCCTGATAAATTTTAAAAGTTTTAATATAAACAAAAAGACAATAGAAGACAAAGATAGTAAAGCAAAGAGTTAAAACAGCCAGGTGCTTGGCTCTGTGCCAAGAGCACACCTGGTGTCTTGGGAACACCCTTTATATACTATTCCTACTGCATGGACTTCATGCATATTCAAACTTTTCCAGGAACTGTTTTGCATGGCCACTCCTTGGGTCTGCCTTTTTAGAGCATGCATATTTCTTGGCTTTGTGGTTTTAATTCCTTTCTTATCATCTTGTAATTTGGGCTTTGGCTCCTTCTTACACAGGTGATGAGTGTTAATAGCAGCCTGGGCCCCATCATCTGTTCACGAGGTTATCACAATTAAGCAGACTGTTCAAGCATACTATATTGACTATTACAATAGAGCCATTATAACATTATACATATAACATTCATCTTAAAACTTGCGAAAAGTCAACATCACAATATGCATTTATAACAACCGGCTTTGAAACGAAAGGCTGTTCAAAGAAGTTCTGTTTTTTCACTGCTGAGAAGTCATAGACATGATTCCTCTTCACGGGTAATGACAACTACTTGGTTGATGTGAAAAGGAAAAGAAGTCCTGGGAAATTAATTCAAAATGTGATTTAGCTGAAACTTTAGACTTAGGAAATTATATTTCCTGAAATTCTCTGGATGAGAAGGTCTAGACCACTTTTATCAAGATCTGAAAATGAGAAAAACTTTAATCAGTAAATTGATACATAATGTTTATGGAGTCTAGGTGAGAGTTTCAGCTCTTTGGATGAAGCAGATGAGATGAGTATTAGGTATGTTATTTGTGGAGAAAAAATATTAGCCTTTTTATACAAAAATCTAGAGAAAGCAGTTGTTGAGAAGATTTTTCCCTGCAGACACATACCATAGATCACATACTCTAAAAGTCTTGGCCTGATTCACTCTGCTCAAGGAATTTATTCCCATCATTAAAATAATTACCCCTGGGGATAATAATTAAACAGTGCCTGGTTATGTTCCTAGGCTCTGGAACTATGTCTCTGGTATTGAATTCCTATTCTCTACAATCGTTTCAGCCTATGCCAGACAATTGCCTGGCACAATTTCCATCAACAGCTTGGGACCGTTGCCAGTAGGTGGTTTGGAGATGGCCATGCTATGCCGGAGAGTGGGAAGATTTAAAAGCAAGGATTCTGGCCAAATTCTTTCAGTCATCTGCATGCTACCTCTACTGGAACTCATAAATTGTCTTACAGCTTTGCTAATTCTACTGAGAATTTATCATAAACACTTATTATTAACTTTTAAAATTGAGTTAAATGTGTCATAGAAATTTCCAAAACAAGAGTTATAATGACATGGGTAATTAGAGTTTTCCTCATTTACTGTTCTGTCCTTCAAATAAAACCCTGTAGTACAAAACGTCTAATAAAACTAGCTTATACCATACTTGGCTTTGGAAACTTGGAAAATCCAAAGTTAAAATTATGCTATGAATGCGTCCGCAGAATCTCAGTGTAAAACTTCTGGAGTGAAAGATCCAGGTCGTGTCAAAGTGAAGAGAACATAAGAGAACATGCAGAAGAGAATCAGAGTTGGCCTAGGACTATTGCCAGTAGGCAGTTTGGATGTGGCTGCTGTGTGTCAGGGCTAGATAGTAGCAGGAGTCATGGCTGTTTGACTTCTCTCATATAGGAGGTTTCTTAGAAGTTGACCATTGAAAAAGTCAGACATAGGCTGTACAGTGGGGTGTGGGTGAATTTCTGGGGTCCTTCAGGGGTCTCAGATGTGTCATCTACTGGTACATGAGCTGGTGGGGCCATCAAATCCCTGTTGGAAAGGTGGAGCTCCTCTCTAGATGTTTCAAGGCAGGAAGATCTAAGGTGAGAACAAAGCATCCTGTGGTGTGTAGGGAAGATGTGCTCCCAACCTCCCAATACTTTTGCTTGTTGTATCCCACTCCCAAGATTCAAATGGCCTCTGTGCAAATGTCACCAGTGCACCATGAGATCTGTTCCCCACTGAGGTCCTAATTCATGGTGGGGCATGATTCACATTACACAATGGGGAGAAGGAGCATAGTGGAACACAATTCCCAGCACTCATTTTGTGGCTGCATTCCTCTTGAGTAGTGGACTATCAGGAAGGTTTGCCATGGAGAGGATAATTTGCATCCTTTACCTGAGACTCTGGGGGAAGGTAGGCCATGGAATTGAGAGGGTGGTGGGATACTTACATGTATGTAATGTTAGTATCAATATTGGTTTTATTTTTAATTTCAGACAATGAGTTATTGAAGAGGTTCTGGTATGAAGAATATGCATCCTTAATATTTCTTGAGGGAACATGACCCTTCCCTATGGCTTGTTCACTAAACCTGACTGAAAGTGTTGGCTTAAGCCTCTTGCCTAATCTCAGCCATGCACCTCTGGAAGAGGTGACTCTCAAACCAGCTCAAGATCAAAGGATAATTATAAATGTGGTTCTGTGATATTTGGTATACTTATATATAGATTTAGTTAGCTCTTTATTTAGATAATATACATATACTCTTGTGACAACAAAGGAAAGTTTAAGTGAAATTCATGCTTGCGGAGATTTTTGTACACTCTTTATATCTTATTTCCATTTTGTTCTAGGACAAAGTGGGAGCAACTTAAAGTAATCACACACTTGTTATTTCAAACTCTCACTTTTTCCAGTTGAATTCCTAGTATTTCTCAGATCTTGTGGAAATGCATATTTCAGCTCCATTTGCAAAAAAGAAAAAATAAATTGAAAGCATAAACTGAGAATGGCTGATGAATTTAGAGAAAAAATATGTAAGAATAGTGGTGTTTTTAAAGCAAATGTGTGGTTTTTAAAGCTTGTGCTGCTTAATGCTAGCAATAATGTGATTTCCATATTTGTGACATTTTCCAGGTTGCCAAATTGCTTTTACTACTTCAGTGTCTTTCAGGTCTTGTAATGTAGCCAGTGTTACATATAGCAAATCAGGTATTCTATGAAAAATCTCTATTTGCAAATAAGATTGAAGTCGCCAAGCTTTTTGCACTAGTAAGCTTTTATTTTGAGAGGATAAAAATGAAGTGAGATATTCAAGAGCTACAGAAGTGAGGTAGACATGGTACAAGCATATGTGTTCAGAAGAAAAGTGGGGAAATGTGACACAGAATAGTTTTACAGAAAGGAAGGAGAAATCTGAGATGGGAGTAGCCGAGTAATCGGTAAGGTTGCTGGTTGGAAAAGTGTGCTGGTTTTGGCTGGGACAGAGTTAATTTTCACTAGTATGCGGCTGGGTTTTGGATTTGTACAGGAAGCAGTGCTAGTAATACAGGGATGCATTGACTAACAGCACTTATAATCAAGGCCTTCTCTGCTCCTCACACTGCCCCACCAGCAGGGAGGTGGGGGCTGCATAGTGGGTTGAACCCCAGTGACCAAAGGGACATCCCACACATATTGCATCATGCTCAGCACTAAATCTGGGAGCAAGGTTGGCTGGAGGACCACAGGCTGGTTGTACGGTGGTGAGCAATTGCTTTAATTTGCATCACTTGCCTTTATCGGGTTTTATTTCTTTGTGTTATTTTTCTTTGCATAACAATGAAAACCCATGAGTGTTCTCAGCCCATGAGTTTGCTCACATTTACCCTTAAAGCTTCCATTGACCTCCCAGCTACCCATCCTGCTGGGGGTCAAGCAAGCTACTGAATGTATGGTGCTTAGTTGGCAACTGGGATTAGACCACAACAGAAAGGGATTGCTGTTCGCATGCAGAAAAAGATGAAAATAAGCACAGATCACTTTCAGGAAGATAGTGAGAAGATACTTTTTTTTTTTTCCCCCAGACTTTTAAGTTTACACTTTGATGCTCAGATGCTTTTGGGGCCTCTATCTTTCAAGTGTCAATTGTTTCCACTCTTCCCCCAGAGTAAGTTCCCCTCTCCCTGTTGTAAGTTTACTTAAGTTTAAGCCAGTCTCAGATTTTATGGAGATCTGACTGCACAGCTTTGGTGGTGTTGGCATATTGGCTTGACATATTGGTTTGCTGTACTCGGAGTCTGGCAGTGGGGTAAAATCAAACTAAGGAACAGTAACAGAACTATTGGTAGCAAGTAAAAATCAAAGAGCCATATTTTAGGGTTTGTAGAATTGTGTCTAAGTGTCTTGTTGAAATTACAAGCAAGTTGGCAAACCTGAGAAGTGAAGAAAGATGAATAATAGACAATTTGAAGGGAAAATTGCTTCTTCAGGATTCTGTTGCTTTCTATATAAAGAATGCTTGGTTTTCATATAAAACAATTCCTTTCCAATGGGCAATGGTGACCTAATCCCTAACAAAATGCTGAATTTATGTCTTATTGTATGTGTCTGTTAGTTAAAATGTTTCTGCAGGCAAATTTATGCGTTTGCCCTTGTTTGATCCAACTCAAAATCTTTGATGAACACTTTTAGAGCTATACTGCACTGTAAAATAATTATTTCCACTGAAAATGCAAAAGAAGTTATCTCCCTTGGCTCCTCAGCTATGTTAGTTTTGCAAGGTTAGTAGAAATTTTAATAAGTAGTAGTGCCTTTATTTTTGTGACCAAGTCAGCAGATCTTATCCTGACTATCTACAGGGAGTAGATCTGATGAGTAAGAAGGTGCTTTTTTTATATAGTTATTTTTCAGAGGATCACAATATGAAAATGATTGTGACATAACTGGGTCATGTCTGAAATTTTTCTATAAGCTGCATAAAATGAGAAGTTGAGGTAGCTGCTTTTGTCAGAAGGTATATTCTCCGAGCTGTATTGAATCACACAGCTCTGAGATTTACATATTGTACTGTTGTTACTGCAAACCAGCCATAAATCTGTAACCAGTTACTAGCCCTTCAGTATCTTAAATCTTCTGCATTTAAATAATAACAAAGTAAGATTTTTTTATAGGTATATATATATATACACACACATAAATGTCACACGCAGTATTTCTTCTGTCATTGCCTTTATTTTACATGTTAAAATGGGGGCATACTGTAATATGAAGAATATCATGTCCCAGGGTTTGGCTGCTATTGGTATTGGAGAGGAAATAGAGAAAACAGTAAAACAAGTTTCAGGAATAGTAAAACTGAATTTCAGCTGCCTGTATCTCCAGTATCTAATAAAACATGTATAGATTTTGATGCATAGTTCAACATTTGGTTGGTAACAGAAGTGGAATGACTTGGAGATCATACAGATTACTAGCTAGACTGGGAAATTATAATAAAGCATTATTAAGCTTTCAGGTTTTACTTTATATAAGAACTCTGATGCTGTTTCTATATTGCTGGGTATACTGGCCATGTCTTTGTCAAATCTTGTCCTATCCCAAATAATGAAAAAAATAGTAATTCTGGATATAAAAAAGATTAAGTAAAGAGCATCTAAACTCTGGACATTTGCTTTAGTTTGAGGTATTTGAGATTTTCTTGCAAATGTTCTGATTTATCTTAATAGTTACTGGATATAGTTTAGGACTGGGGCAGTTTATCCTACGGGATGTAGAAGGGTTAATCCAAAGGTCACTTATACTCTGCAAAACCTGATCCATTATAATTAAAAGAAATGTTAAATTACATACAGATTGTGTGTGCCTTACATGCCTGACTCACTGGCACACACACCAGGGGCAGATACAGCATGCTGCTTATTAGTATGACTCATCTACCTAAGTAGCAATTTAGTTTCATTCAGGTCCTTCAAATATGAGGTGGCTGTCTAAAATGGCACTTGGATTGTTCTCTTTATGAACAATAATCAGAATAGCTTTCATTGTGTTGAAAACTTCCATTTATTTCTCTTCCCTTGTGTTGTAAGTCAACAAGCCAGAGTGACCAAGAAGACAGACATATCCAAAGAGGTGTAAACAAGCATCTTGAAGGGCAGAGACCAAGAATCTCTCAAAACAGATCAGTCACTGATGGAAAAAGTTTCAGGTTTTTTTGGCAGGTGATATACTTTGAGAGATGTTTTTTATTCTCTTGCTATTTTTTCCATCATCCCTATTGGACATATCTGCCCCACTGGTTAAGTCAAATGCCAAATCAAATGTTTATATGGCCACACTCTAACTGAGGAGTAATATTTCCAACTGTGATGATAGGGTAGAAAAAATTATTTTTCACCTTTTTTTCAGTGCAAATACTAATTGATTGTCTTACAAAACCAAACTTTGGACTCAAGTGTCAGTTGTGTAGAAAATTTATTTTGTTTCCCTGGGTGTTTTTTTGTTTGGTTTTTTTTGTTTGTTTGGGTTTTTTTTGTGGGGGTGTTTGTTTGTTTAAATTCTGAAGTCCAGAATTTTAAAAATTTAAATTCCGAACAGATATACTTATCATAAACGCTGTTCAGTGGTGGTCTTTTCCATGTTGCTTTAGGCTCTTGAATGAGTTTTATACTTCTTTTCATATTGTATAATTAAAAACAAGATATGGTGGATTTTTTCCCTCAAGAAGTGCACATTTGTAATGAAACATCTTTCTAAGTAGGCCTGTGTATGCACCCAGTGGGCTGGGGACAAAATTTCAGCTCAGCTGAAATAAAATTTAAATTAATGAAATTTTAATTCAAGGGTGAATTCCAAATTCACTTAACAAACAGCTTCAATTCCTTTGCGGTTTGTGAGTACTTTATATTTTTCTAACTAATTAGCTTTTATACTACTCAAAAGAAACATTTATCATTAAATACTGCAAACTCTATCAAACTTATTTTTCTTTTTTTTTTTTTTTCCCATAAAACTCAGTTAAGATGACTGGAATTGCTATAATTTAACTGGAGAGAGTAACCTGTTTCAGCAACATGGGTTTTGTTGTTAATATTTTCCCACTGCTGCAATGTGTGAAGGCTGGAAAGTTCAAATATTTCCCTTGGGGCAGACACTGTCTGGATAAATTAAGATGAAATAACAGTTGAATATACTGGGCTATCCAAGGTGCAGCACAAATGATCTCTGTGAAGGAAGAAGAAATTATTAACAGTTTAAACATATCTCCTATGAAAAAAACAGTTTTCATTTTCCCTGATTTATCTAATTAATTATTTTAAATATATGACTTTATGATATAAAGGTATTTGTGTATTTCTGTAAACTCGTGTTTTGAAGTCATTAATCAAAAGCATGCAAAATAGATGGTATTTTTAGCAGTGCAGAAAGAATTTTTTCAAATGTAGATTCACCCTGTAAAATCCTCTGCTTTTTATTGGAAAATGTATGTTTTGATGAAGCTGTGAAACACTTTTTGATTATTTTCCTAAATCAGTGACTCGGACAAGAATTTCATGCTCCACTAAGTCTGATTTTGTACACTGAATATTGGCTTAAAATGAAATTTAAAGAAAAGCTTTGTCCCTGTTCATTTTGTTTCTTGATTGTTGCTGTTCTTTGTAAAGTACCAGTAAGAGCTTCTTATTTTCATAAGGAAGAGCATATTGCATCTTTCACAGTGAGAATTTCTTCCCATATATTTGTCATATTTGAGCTGAATAAATGTTAGCAAGGGAAGAAAAAAAAAAAACCAACACACCAAAAAAACCCCGTTCTTAAATGGCATGGGTAGGTTTAGAAACTTGCAAGACAAACTGAGATTGAGGGATTCTTCCTTCTCTTCTGCTTTATGAAAAGGAGCTTCTAGCTACATCTGAATGCCTGGAAAACTTCTCTTCCATCCAAGAGACCAGATGTGTCTCCAACATACGTTGTGCTAGGCTTGCAGCATCAGTGAAAATCACTCTATGTTGTCTTGAGTCCTGTTTGAAGCTTGAGTACTCTATAATCTTCAGTTATTCAGAATTTCTTGGTGTCCCCATACCTGATATAATGCCCTATTGTTATGCAGGTATTCTGTAGTTAACATTTGCGCACAAAAAGCAAGGAAGAAATAGATGTTAATTTTTTCAGCACATGTAAGTTCAGATGTGCTAGAACAAGTGATCAGTGCTCAAGAGGACTTTATGGGAAAGGGGAGCTCCCTGGAGATGCATCATTACCTACATGGTGCCTGCCTGTGAATGTCCTTTGTGTGGCTCAGGGCAGCACTAGGGAAATATATAAAAGGTGGAAAGAATTTTAATTTTTCAAGTAAATAAGCTCAACCTGATCTTTATACCCTGAAAAATAGTTGCTCTCTTTGAAGCAGTGTATAATGTGTCGAAGTGTGAGACTTTGGTATGAGCACAGTCTGATGTCTGTGGGGGAATCAATTTGTCACCAGGAGCTGAGATCAGTAGCAAGAAGGATATACTAAAAATATTTCCTTCAACCTGTGCTTTGTCTCTGAGGCCTCCCCCACACCATCCTTTTGTGCTGGCAACAAGTGTTCATAGCGTTTCTTGATGAACCACATGGATTTATCAGTCTGGATTAGTTTTAACCCAGATCATCTCCCTAGCCCTTTGCAATGCACAACCACACAAATCATAGAACAGTTTGTGTTGGGAGGGACCTCAAAAACCATCAAGATCCAACTCCCCATCCACTAGAACAAGTTGTTCAAAGCCCTGTCCAACCCAGCCTTGAACACCGCCAAGGAGGAGGCATCCACAGCTTCTCTGGGCAGCTTGTTCCACTGCCTCACCAGCCTCACAGTGAAGAATTTCTTTCTAATGTCTAATATAAACCTACTCTCTTCCAGTTAAAAGCCATTCACCCTTGTCCTATCACTACATGCCCTTCTCGAAAGTCCCTCTCCAGCTCTCTTGTAGGCCCCCTTTAGGAACTGGTAGGCTTTTGTAGGGTCTCCCTGGAACCTTCAGCCTGTTTGCACAGGAGGGGTGTTCCAATCCCCTGGTCATCCTTGTGTCTAGGTCCATCTGTCTGCGCCAACATAAGGTGATCACAAGGCCTGTGCAGAAATGGGAAGCTGAGAGATCAATGGTGCCTGTCTTTTTTTAGCATTGATGCTATTTTAACCTGCAAGTATCCTTTGTTTTTAAAATATGATGCAGTGAATTGTTAGGCCTTATTTAAGTGAAAAATTTAACAGAGGAGAACTAAATTGGTTCGAATGCTGCTGTCAGGTTCCAATGCTTTACAGTGCTCTAAATGAAGTCAAGCCAAATAGCATATTTTCCTGATTTAGCTAGGGAGTTGAAGTGGAACCTAGGAGAAGGATCCTGGTGACAACTGTTAGCTATCCATACCCTAGGTTCCTGCATTAGATATTCCCCAGCTTCCCAGCATGATCTTCAGTAAAGTCTGCTTAGCTTCTTTCAGCATTGAATGCAATTCTGGAGGTAAGCTTGATATAATTTATCAACAAGTTTAAACTTTTATTGTAGTAGAAGAATTTTTTGTGGTGTATAAAAATTAAACTGGAGTGAAAACATGCCTGATACAGACTAAGGTAGGCTTCACAAATATTTAGTCAGTGATATATGCAGTGCTTTAAATTTACATTCAGTATTCCCAAAAAAAAGGGTAAATATACAGAGAAATCTGTACAGTCACAGGCCAAAGCTGTGTTTCTAGTTCTTGTGGAACTACAATGTAAGGACATAAGCAATAGCATTTTAGGATGTGCAAGAATTTATGGATAAGCTTAATAACAATTATATTAGTTTAAATCGCTTCACTTGCTCTAATTCAGTATTACTGCACTTTTTTCTGGCCAAGTTGTGTTTGAATCTTTGATAATTTGCTCATTCTTAGCTTAAGCACACCCACTCTCATGTTGGTTCATTTACATTTAACTCTCATTATCTGATCACTCCATCTTCCCAGGGTTTTTAATAAAGGTTATTTATATGTGACAAAATTCAAGCTCAAACTTTTAGAAAACATTTTTACAAGAGCAAGTGGTATCTCAACCACTATAAACCCACTTCCAACATTTTTACATCAAAATCTGAATTTAGAAGATGCACAATAATTAGCTGGAATGCATTGGGACTGCAATAGGAGGAGTTTGGCCTATTCATGAGATAGGTCAAAAGAAGAATGGTGGGTGTCTTTTACACAGAGGGTCTTGGCAAATTCATTTCTTACATTTTTCCCAATATTAGCCTTCAGAATTGAAATGTTTTCTTCTGGTTTTTAGTTGTGTGTTTGTGTTGTTTATACTTCCTCTATTTTGGAAGGAATTCAATTGCTTTTGTCTGGGTTTTGTTTTAATTTTAATTTCTGCCTATAAAATTCACAATTTCACATTTACTTTTGTCTTTTTAACAACTCACTTGACCTAGTGGCCTAAATGTGATTATGGAGGGGTATGTGAGGAAAGAGATGTGCCTAAAGAATTGTGGGGTGCAAAAGTTTTTCTTTGAAATCTTTTTGCATTTTCACTTCTTTAAAAACTCTTTTCCCCTCAACTTTAATATAGCATTCTCTTTTAAGATCCATTCTATTATAGGAATTATTTAAAATGTAATTTGAAAATTAAAGAAACCCTTTCACTTTAATTCTTCTTATTTTTACAAAAATTAAAAAGGATATGTTTTGTTTATTTTTTGCAGGTAGCAGCAGGTCACCAAGAAAGCAAAGTAACATTACTTTGAAATTTTTATCCTTAAGCAAAAGATGCATTTTCAGTTAGGCAAAGTATAAATTACTTTCTCAGTTATTCAGGTTAAATGCAATCCATACAGGACAAAAATCTTACCCTGTTCTTTGTTTAACCATCCATGGAATCTGTGAAGAAGAAAGTGCATGTGGCTCACATTTTTAATGTAAGCAAAGAACACTTGGAATTATTTTCTTTTACATATTAAAGAGTATCAAAAATAATTAAATAAACCTTTTCCCAGTTCATTTAAAGTTCCTTAGGCTTGGGTCATCATTAGATTTCTACTGGAGATGACTTTGGCTTCTTTATTTTTCCTATCCTACAGATATTTTCCTGCTCAAGCCTGTTTTTTTTTTTTTTTTTTTACTTTTTAGTCCAAATATTTGCTTCTAAGCCTTTTCCTAGCCTTCTTATTTTCAGCATCTGTTTTTCTTCCTTTTCCTGTTACCTTTCAATTTCTTGGAGTAGAGCTCTTTAAACATTGACAGTTTCAGAAAGTTTCCAATCTGCCATTACTAGTAAACTCTTCAAGGAACCCCTTATCTAGAGGTGTCTTAATAGGACATTGGTACTTCATCAGAATATTTAAATATTTTTTTCCTAATTATGTGTCAATTTAAATTGTAAAGCTCTTGTAGAAAGCCTTGTATTTGGTGGTTGTTTCCTTAAATGCATTCCAGTGAGAAATGCAAGGGCTGTGAGTGTCAGCAAGATATGCCTTCAGACTGTTTAGGTTTGATTGCATTGCATTATAGAATGCTTCATTACTGGTTTAACCTCTCAGAGGTTTTCAGCTGCTGTTTTATTTAGCTATACCGACTACACTGCCTACAGCAACTCCAGGCAATGATTCCCCCAGTGACATGCATGAGCTGCCCTGCTCTACTGCAAAAATACATTATGGCTGAATTTGCCCTCAGAGTTTGGAAAGATCTAAAGTCTTTGGAGACTAAAAATGTGGTTTTTTCTTTGTTTTAGCTGGCAGTATGAGCCTCTGGCATTTTAAAGTGCAAGTCATTAGCGTCCACAAGGGTGATGTTAATATGTCTGTGTTTCAATCTCAGGACATTTTCCAGTTGCTTCTGCCACAACAATCTCTGCCATCTCAGTGCTTTTTAAGCCCCTTATGAATTCAAGTAAGCTTTGCAATGCCAGTAAGAATCACTGTAGGCTTTGGCTGAAACCAGTTGCTACCTGATGTTTTCTTTTTGCGATAGTTGGCAATAGTGAGGTTGAAGGTCTTTCAGAGCTGTTTAACTTGAGGGAAATGAAGAGAAAGAGGAATGTTAATGTTTAGAAACATTAAACACAATCAAAAGAAAAGCTAGAGGAGAAAGAGGAATGTTAATGTTTAGAAACACTAAACACGATCAAAAGAAAAGCTAGAGGAATTTGGACATAATTTTTTTTTTTAACTATTTGTATTTTTTAAATTGAGGATCTATGATTTAGAATAACAATAATAGTCATTTGCACATACAGAATCCCAGCAACAGTGATAATAATGGCATCCAGAAATAAAGGCAAACTAAACGATCAATTGAAGTAGTCAAGAGCTTAGCCTGAGGGACCAGATGACAGTCCTCATGGATGAGAAGGGTAGAATCTGTCAACAAAGTTAATGCCTTCTGGGAAATGCAATAAGGGAACACAGAGATCAAGGGCTGACCCTTCCACGCACTGTGTAAGTGCCAAGTGTGGATGTACAGCGTGTTTGGTCAATTGCTGCTCGATTTCACTGGGAGGAATGTCAGAAATATTCCTCCATCCTTTTTAGACTGCTTTACTGTATTCCCTCCAGTTCCCAGCTCAGGCGTAATCCCAGCTCCCACAACTAAGAAGAATCTAATCTAATCAGAGGGAAAGGACAGAAGAAGAGTGGTCTGAATGTGAAGACAACCAAGCGAAGATAAAAACATAAATGTTTTGGCAAGCCTTGACATTTTTAGGCATTTCATTTGGTCTTGGGGAAAATGAGGTAGTGTGATGCCAAGACAATATAGCCTGGGGTCAGATCTCAAGGTTTCACAGCCCACATGGCCTGTCCCCACTATGTGAACATAAAAAAGGACTGGGGACAAAGAGATACAGTTTCTCCCATAGCTTTCTTCTGATTCTTTATTCATTCGCCCCTTGTTTACATGAAGAAATCTGTCAGGGATTAGTCTCTCATCTGCAAACTGAGTGTGTGTCTGGCACAGGTGGACTCCTGCCCATGCCTGCCACCTGCACAGAACACAGGTCTGTTAGACAAGAGTGGGAAGGGACATCTCTACACCTTTGCCTATCCACACGTTTTTGCCATCTTGTACCCAGCCAGGGGAGGGTTTAGTGTGAGAGCTTGAACAGAAGGGGTGATCCTGGATCACACTGTAATTGCTGCTTCCCAGCAGATTTGGTGCTTTATGAGACAGAATTTCTGGCTCATGAAATACGTGAAGAGTCCCAAAAGAGTTGTGGTTTGGACAAAGCTGATCCACATCTTCAGAGATGTAGGTAGTGAGATGATGGTGTATAAGTAAAAAATATCTCTTCAGTTCACCAAATTATTTTTACATTAATTATCACATTTATTGATAAATATAAGGCTATTCATATTTTTCTAAACTCAGATTTCTTGAAAATGTCACAACTCCGTATTCCGGTTCTGAGTAACACCCTTTCCTTTGATTAATAACTTTTATTCATAATATTGGTTATGTGTATATTCATACTGGCCATTTCCTTGGGTTCATGTGTTGTAGTAGCAAGCAGCTCTGGTCCAGATAAGACCTTACTGAAACTCTTGTGTTACTCCTAATGTTGGTAATATTTTATGTTGTATGTTTGTCTAACCTGCTTACACATTGGCCTACAAAGAACCAAAAACTTCAAAAAATATTTCAATTTTGATCAAATTGTAGCCATTCTGTGAAGAAGTAGAACTGGTAAGGATGGATGGTGAAAACATTAGAAAGCAGAACTCAGGTGTTGGCTAATTCACAGAAAATTTCAGTGTCAACATCTGAGGAGATGGATGGACTTTTTGTATGGAAGGAGGTTTACCTTATAGGAACTGCAGTGTGGGGACTGACAGTGGTCAAATAAGAGATTTTTAGGCTTCAGGCACTAGCTTGGGCCTGTGGGAAAGTCGAGTACACAGCTTACTCACTCTAGCCTGGGAAATCATAAAGAGGAATCCAAATGGTCCTTAGCGAAGGAAAACAGCCTTTGCAGGTGTTGTTTGTCTCCTAGTTGTTTTCCTGCAAGAAACAGTCAAGGGGTATTATTTCTAACTGTCCAATAATGGTGATGTGTTGGTTTGATGACAAATGAAAGCTTTACCTTTTCGGACCTTCTCAGAATTATCTATAGAAGATCTGGAAGAATAAAAATGTCTCTCTCTTTGCAACTAAGCTGAGAGTCTGTGTCATCACAATCACCGTTCCTAATACAGTGCAACACTGCAACAGTAAATTTATGGTCACAGGAATGAAAATTCAGAGTTTTGTGACTGAAGTTGAAAAGTTAATGGATTGTAGTGCTAAGAACAGACTTGGTTTGCCTTCTACTTTTGTGTTTTGGAGTACGTCTTGTCTGTTTTTATTTCGTTGATATGATGGGAATGAGTTATGCTCATGCTCTGAAAACTATGTTGAGATGCTCCTTTAAAGGTGTGAATTTGACAGGATTCACAAACAAGTACCAGATTTTTTTTTATTATTATATTATTATTATAATATTAAAAACTAGTAAGCAGTGTCTTGTATTTCTCCTCACCTGAAAGTTGTATATCGGAAGCAAACACACACTTAGGAAGCTTTGTACATGTTTTACTGACAAGAAGAGGCAAGGATGACTGGGGGCCTGTGTTCATGTAACATGTCTGTATACCATAGGTTTTCACTGCATCTTCACAGAATCACAGAATCATTAGGTTGGAGGAGACCTCCAAGATCATCAAGTCCAACCCATGCCCTAACACCTCAACTAAGCCATGGCACCAAGTGCCACATCCAGTCTGTTTTTAAACACATCCAGAGATGTGACTCCACCACCTCCCCAGGCAGACCATTCCAATACTTTATCACTCTTTCTGTAAATTTTTTTTTCCTAATATCCAACCTATATTTCCCTTGGTACAGCTTGAGACCGTGTCCTCTCATTCTGTCAGTTGCTGCCTGGAGAAAGAGACCAAACCTGCCTACAGCCACCTTTCAGGAAGTTGTAGAGAGTGATAAGGTCACCTCTGACTCTCCTTTTCTCCAGGCTAAACAATCCCAGCTCCCTCAGACATTCCTCACAGGGCTTGTGATCCAAGCCCCTCACCAGCCTCATTGCCTCCTCTGGATGTGCTCAAGCATCAAAATGTCCTTCCTGAATTGAGAGGCCAGAACTGGACACAGAACTCAAGGTGTGACCTCACCAGTGCTGAGTACAGGGGAAGAATGACCCCCTTGGTCCTGCTGGCCACACTATTCCTGATCCAGGCCAGGGGCCATTGGCATCCTTGTCCCCCAGGGCACATTGCTGGCTCATGTCCAGCTGGCTGTCACCAGCACCCCCAGGTCCCTTTCTGCCTGGGCACTGTCCAGCCACACCATCCCCAGCCTGTAACATTGCAGGGGGTTAATGTGGCCAAAATACAGGATTCAACACTTGGAGTTATTAAAGGCATTTTAGCAGAAGCTGAGTGATCTTATGTATTTTCAATGTAATTTATTATAGGTTATTTGCAAAAAAAGAATTTTATGAATAATGGTCAAGTTTATTTATATTGTTCCAAAAATAGCATTCCCTTTTATACAAATTCAGCATATATTTTTTGTGACTAATTGTCTAGGAATAATCATTATTTCTTTTATAGAAATTCAACAGAAATTGTCTGAGAATAATAGCTACAACAGGTTCTGTTTTGCATATCTGTCATTCTTCCAGTTGGATGCTCTAAAAGCATCTAACAAACAATAATAAATTTAGCTTTACAACACCCTGCTGGTGTGAATGAATATTATGAACCTTTTTTAAAGTAGGAAAACTGAGGCATAGGGATATTAATTGCCTCAAGGGTAGCCACTGACATTACTTTGGGATGCTTCCATTCCCTCTCAGTGAAAGAAAATGACACTACATTGTCAAACAATACATTATCAAATTGGTGAAAGCGTGAGGAAAAAGTTTTGTGATGTTGTCATCACTTCTGCACTATTTGGCCTTAGCAAATGAGCAGTAGTCTAGAAGGATGTTCATGATTGTAAAGAAAATCAGATTATCTGGAAAGAAAGGGCTGTTCTGAACATTATCAGATACTTTGCATAATGTAATGCATTAAATACTGTGGCCCTTACAACTTGTAATAATGTACAATTGTATGTGAACATGGCTTTTTTAGAGGACTTTCTATAATAAATTATGAACATTTTATGTTTTGAGGATAAATCTATTCCAGATTTTCTAGACATGCATTTAAAAATATTTAAATGGGCAGAGAAATATTTCAAAATGTCAATATCCTTATATCTCTGATGTGGTAATACAAACAGAAAGGTACAGAAAAATTCTTTCCATTGCTGCAGATATTCAGTTTTGCTTGTGCAATAGGAAAAGTCATAAAAAGACAAGGAAGACATGAAATGTTAAAAAATCTTGCCGTTTTGATGAGTAATAAGCAATTAGCACCACACACTGGGCTCCAATATGACAGTAGCCTATAGGTGCATCCAATATTTGATCTACACTCTGCTCCACATATCCAAGCTAATCAAAACTGCTAGGTCTTTACTATAAAGTAAAATTTCTTTGGCTTTAGATGGGATTGGTATATTTATAACTTAATGATACTAGCTGTCTTGATTTTTTTGGTTTCTGTTTCAATTAGCTATGGCAGTCTTGATGGTGTTTATTGACAGTACCACAAAGCTGCTGCAATTTGTGTACCAGAAGATCTGATATGAAAGTGTAAAAATGGATATCAAAACCAGTCATGACTGAAGGCAACTCTTAGTGAAAGTATCTGTGGCATAGTTACATACAAGTGAAAAATTTACACCTTGTTTATAAAAGGAACCCTGCCTTATGTCCATACTTTAGAAAAATTCAGGTTTCATCACTTAGTGTTTATAGACTTGCATCTTTAGAATTCTGCTTGTGCTCCTTCTTTGCAGAAAATAACAAAGGAAAATTACATGTATTAGTTATTCATTAATTACTTCAAACTTGAGAAACAGTTCATTGTGAATATATCATTCTTGGTACTTATTTCATCATCTAGAAATTAGTGTTGTTTTATAATTTGCAATATCGTTATATGGTTAATCCTTATTTCAGATGCTTCACAATTTTTTTATAAGTTAGTTAAATAAATTACTTGGCTGTAGAATGATAACATCTAGCTGCAAATATAAAACTGTTAATATCAAATGCCATATAGGTACTTCCAAATATAACTATCTTGGAAATCCTGATTTCCAAGGAAACAGGGTGAACTTACAGTTCATTTTGCAGGTCTTACTGCAGATGTAAGTCAGAATGCTCAACTTGAAACCACACATTTACTTTTGAGTTAAGCATTACTGTCTCAAGGGATTAACAGAATTAAGTAAGTAAATGAGTTAAAGAAGATATAAAGCAGAGGTCTGTGCACAACTAATTCTGATTTATTTGAATCTTTTCTCTATCATTGTTCCTAAATGTAGCTCTGTGTGAGTGTAATTAGTTGCTCTGTCAGCATTTTGGGGTAGGAAATCTTGCTAGATTAAATATTAGATCTCTAAGGACTATTTTATTGTTCTATTATTGAGACCATGCTGTAATGCTATTGGGGATTGCCAAACAGGTTTTGCCCATGAAACACTGATATCAGTTCTAGTGAATCCTGCTTCAGAACTTCAAGATGTGGAATAACAGCTGACTCATATTGCTTCACAGAGAGACCGCCTCAGTTCCTGAAAAATCAGTGTCTTTTTTTACCCTTGTTCCTCTGATTGGAGAATATAAAAATTTTATTATTTTTCCTACTTAACCAGAAAACTCCTTGTGGGTTTTTTTCCCTTTATCTTCCTAAGTAAGCTACTGGTGATTATCCTCCATTCTGGCTGGACAGGACTCATTTCCACTTGGATTGTTGGTCTAAAAAGAGGAAGGCATTGAAGTAAAAGCTGAGCAGCAGAGTTTGAGCCCTGTAGTAAGGTGTAATCATACTACCTGGTGGTTCTATGAAAATCATTAAACAAGTGAAAACAAGACATTTTTGTGTACCAGAGATGTAGAATTATAGTATTTATAGCTTGAATATAAGTTTGTTGCTCAGTTGTTGGTTGTCAGTGTTACCTGCACGGGAAGTCTGCTTAGGTCTTTACTTTGTCACTGAAGAGCAAAGTGACTGAGGATCCTTCTTCCAATTTTTTTTTTTTTTATTTAATGCCATTAACATCACTGGTTGTAAAGTTGTACAGGCCTTTGAAAATTCTCCCCATGGTCCATTAGTAAAAGCATATTAATATATTTACTTGTATAGCACTTTGATCTGAATTCATTTCTCAGACACTGGCCTAAATTGTACCTTTGAGCATACCAGTGATAAAAACGGAGTTAGAGCTCCATGCAGCCCATGGTAACATAAGCAGAGGACCTTCTAGATCTTCACATCAAACATGGCCATACATACCACATCATATAACCTTTTTCTTGACGTTGTCAAAAATCTTTGTCTGAGGAGCAGCCTTTTTGCTTTCACTGCTTGGATGAGAAGCTGCTTTCCAGAAGTTCCACAGGAGCTTCTTGTAGCAGCTCCTTATCCTCCATACAGATAGGATGTCATAGTGAGTATACAGAAATTCTTATCTCTTATATTTTTTTCTGTAATCAGTGACAACACATCACTCTCTTCTCATAGATCTCAAGAGAGCATCTTCTTGCAGAACCATTTGGTTTGAGGAATTCTTTCCCGAACTAAGTGATGTGAAAGCTTCTCACTAATGTTTCACCTAAAGGGTCTTCCCAGCTGTGTTGTACACTGACATTAGCAGATCTTCAAAAAGTCTCATCTGGTACCGGTTTGGTATCATTTGCCTTTCTCACGCTGTCAGCTGTCAGTTGCCATCTGTAACTCCTTCTGTCATCATTCATTAAGCTAGAATCTTGCTCTTTACCCAGCTGATGGATTCCCACCTTGCAACATAGATTTTGTTATTAGTCTCCAAATGCACCATGTTGTGAAGTATGATAAACTATTTCTTCACAGGTTTATTATCCCAGCCATCAGGTCTTTCTCTGAGAAACGCTGCCTCTCTGTGTACTGCTCTACCTCTTAGCTGAGAAGTGTCAGCTCACCCCGTGAGCACACTGGCCTTTTTCTGTAAAGGTCACAGAGCTCTTGAAAAAGTTTGTTTTAAAATTATCCAGGAAAAGTCCCACTAATAAATCTCTCAAACTTGAAGTGCTTATTTTCAACATTATTTGCTGTTATATCCTCTTAGATCAGTTCCTTACATACCAGATTTTCCTTTATTAATTTCATCTTCAATTTTCACAGGTAGCAATTTGTGAAATTTTTCACTGGAAAGCTGGCAGACATTTTACTCATTTCTTATAACTGGGAACCATTATTTACTTGAAGAAAAGAACAAGCTTAGGCAAATGTGAATTAGTAGTGAAAAATTCTTTTTTTCCTTGCTATTTTCCATTCTATTCATTGAGGAATTTCCATTAGTTTCCAGACTTTCTTTCTGATCTGATCAAAGTTATTCCTTGTATGCTAGCATATTATTTATGTCTGATTAACAGGTTTAATCTCCTTCTCAACCTGTACAATTTTCTTTCTGACTTTAAAGACTGTTGTTTTCAGTTCCAATTTAAAAAAGATGTTCAAGGACTTCAGTAGGGGAAGTTTGAATTGAATGACTGTATAATCCCAAAGTGAGAAACAAACAGTTGAATGATGGATTGATGGATTTTCTTGTTTTGGTTGTCAATTGGAAATTTTTAGCTCAGGAAGAACTGAAGTTTAGCTGATAGAACCTAATACAAATTTTGTACTTATTGCCTTTCCCTATGTCTTTGCCTTTTACATGGGTTCTAAGAAAGGATTCACAAGGAAACCCAACTGGCAGTCACTTCCCTATACATTTTATCACATATCCCAATAGAGTGACATTTTTAGCATGCTTTTCCAAGTTGTTACATTAACAAATTTGCACTGATTTCTTTATCCTGTCATCTAAAGACCACCTTGTAGTAAGACAGTGAACTTTTACAGCATTCCATAGTTGATGCACTGTCTAATGTCACAAATGTCTGCTCAAATTACTTCACGAAGACTTGAGAAGAGTCTACATTGTGCCTTCCATTTGAGCTTGATTTGACAGAATCAGTCCCTGCGCTAGCTCATGGCACTTATCAGTTAGTCAGCCTTCCTCAGGGAAGAGAATTTAGAGTGCACCATATTCAGTTTTCAGATCAAGCCCTGTCCCCTTAGGAAGCTCTGTACTGCATTATTAAACAAGGTGCCATCAGCCGTAGCACCATGCTTAAACATTCACTCAAATAAAAGACGACATCATTAGATTAACTCTTTTTTCACCAGCTTCATTTATTGTTCAGTCATCTAAAACAAAACACCATGACAAATTAAAATTTGCTACATCTTTCTTTTCATGTATCCTGAAGATTTGTAAATGTGGGCAGGAAAACCTCTCTGATGTTACAAAGTAATGAGTTAACTTAATGCTATATGAGGTGAGGTTTTGCAAACTAGAATGTTTTAGTTAAGACCAATATATTGTTTATTTTGCCAGTTTTATGTGTGGTTCACAAAGACTGCTCCTTGTATGTTTTGACCTAACTATCATAGCTACTCACAACTAAATTCTGAATATTACTGGGACTTAATTGTGTCAAAGATAGAAAAGAGACATCAAGCTAATATTTAAATGAGGGAAGAAATTGATCATAAATGTAAAAAATCCTTTATAAAATATATTACTTGTTATACTGTCAATGCACTGTACAATAAGGAGTAAATAGATGGTGATCAAATTATGCTTATATCATCAAGAATTATGGATTCTTGAAAGTATTTTATATCATTTCAATCAAACCGACAGACATATAGAAGGGAAGTGTGCTTCCCCATGAAAGTGAGTAGACCTAGGACATGTATTCTAAGATTTGCATTTTAAATCTCCTTGGGTCTTCTCCTTATATTCAAAGTGAGTTTTATACATCTTTATTTATCTTGTCAGACCAGAAATTGTCAAGATTCTCTGAGAAAAGGAAAGATATCCTTTTTAAAGGTGCATGTTGATATAAATATGAAAATGGATTAAACTCTGCTTCCAATTTTCAAACATATGTACTTCAATGAATATTAAATGGTAGACCCATATCATCATCATGACTTATTTACCTCGTAGAGTTTTTATCAAAAAAGGACTGGAGTTTGCTGTGGAGCGTGAAACTCCACTGTAATTGAGTTTAGAGTGGTAAAACCACTAAAGAGGCCATGGCCCCAGAGAGTTCCCTGAAACCCACCTGTCAGCTGGTGTTACATCACTGATCCAGCAAGCCGTGCCTTCCTCATCCCGCTAAAGATTTCTGTGGAGAAAAAAAAGAAAAAAACAAAACAAAACAAAACACCCGAAGTTGCTCCTAGAAAAAAAAAACAAACCAAAACCCTCTGCAACAGCTGCACAGTGTCAGCAGAAATAATGATCTGAAACTCAGCCTCCAAGGGATGCTAGTCTGGGTCCTAATTCTGTAAGGTGTCATTTCTTTCTTTGCAATGCCATTAAGCATGAAAGTAATGGAGATGACATGAAGTATTCTTTCACCAAAGTATTACAGGAGGGCGAAAGGGTACTTCAGGATATTGACAAGAAAAGGTGTCTTGTTTTGCTAGAAGGGCTCTCTTAAAGGATTAATTAATATAATTTGCCCTTTAATTCTCACTATTTTATTATGAAAATTATGAACATTCTCACTATATTATTATGAAAATTGCACATTTTAACATTGTAGCATTTGAAATGTACCTTCATGTGAAAATTGAAGTTGTAAGCAGGTTTGGTTCTCGAGTTTCTTTGGGTTAAAAGCTGTTTTTTGCAGGAAGATTGAATGACCACCAATACCAGACTGCTTTGTGCTCACTGATGAAATCAGTCCTTGGGTCAAGTGCTCTGCTTGCAGAACTCCGTTTACTTCAGTGGAGTTTCACCTGTGCAGGACCTGGTTACAGCCCAGTAGTGCCTTGTGATATTGTGATATGAACATAACAAATGGTTCACTTGCCTGTTTTCTGTCCAGCAGACTCTTGGATCTGAAGCAGCTCCCCACCAATTACTATAATTTAAGCACCTGCACCAGACTTTTTGGCAGAGACGATGAGACAAACTACCTGGGAAATTGCTCCTCTGTGAAGCTCGAGGTGATTCCTGCACCAAAATGTCAAGGCAAGCTGGCAGGGCTGTGTGAGCAGTTTTGTAAAATAGTGCATTTATTCTGTTTTTGGCATGAAAAGAGGCTTTCACCTTCAGGCTGTCAAGTAAGTCCTGTGACAAAAATGAATGCCTAGCTTCAAAGACAGCTAAATGCCCCAACCTTATTTAAGATCTTTCCCCTACTGAAATCAGCGCTATTCTGACGTCGGATCAAAGTCTGTAAAAGCAAAGAGTCCAAATGTTTTCTTTTGAGAAGATGTAGCTGATCATATTGAATCCCTTCTTCAAGAAAGGGTACGAAGCTGCTCTGTTAGACTTGGATTTGTTTCAAAGATTGTGGCTGACAGATGCATTGTTCTGAAAACTACTCCTGCCAGTATTTTTATCTATTACACCTGCATTAATATTCAGTGCAAATGAGTCCTCGGTTTGGTCTTTGAATTACTACTGTGATCATTGGTGCTGAAATTGAGAAAGGAAATTATATTCCTCCTATATCTTTGCTGCACATCAAAGTCAAAATAGTGCTTCCTACAGGAGATGTGCTGCTCTCAAGAGTTGTCCTGCTGTAATATGCTTCAAATATAGTTGCTGGGAGCAATATTTCAAATTGCTGTGAGTTACCTACTTGACTTTGGCATGCAGACTTCGCACAAGTAGTAACTCCAAACTGGATCACTGCTGGGATCACTGCTGGGATCACTGCTAGGATACACAGGAACTTCCAGCCTACTCAGTGAGTGACTTGGGCTTCTAGCCTACTCATGAAGAATTAGCACACTAGCTGTTGCTAGTGTGGGTGCTCTCCTAGCTGTATAGAGGCATATTTTCTTTAAATCCAAGAAGGTCGCTACAAACGTGCTGTCTCCCACTTTCTGCTTGCTTTCAGCTTCAGTCTTGAATGATTGTGAACAACGTTGAACTGAAGAAAACATCCAATGGCTTTCACTGAAGAAATACATTCTATACATTTTTGCAATCAAGGAAACCTTTAGGCACATAATGAAATCAAAAACTGGTAAGAAGAAAAATATTTTGACTTTTGATTTGATATTAATGTAAAGGAGCAACCTTTTTGTCTTCAAAGGATACAGTTCAAACTTTTAAAAATATTACTCTGTCTGTACTATAAATAATTCTAATTTTAGTATTGATTCTGTCTGAAGCACTAGTGTCTTGGGCATGGTTTAATTTGTTTCTAAGCCAGTCAAACTGTTGGCTGCTGCTAAAAGGAGTGATTTTCCTTGAAGGATCATGCTGCTTTTTCTGCCCCAGTATCTGCTGCAGGACACAATTTTTGGTGGCTACCGGACAGAAAACTTTTCCCACCCCCAATATGTTTTCAGATCAACTCACTGACCTGGAAAAATCTGATGCTACAGGATCACTGGACCTGACATGATGAAAGTGATGGGAGCACAGCACCACAGGAGGGCAAGGGAGTGACTCTTTTGGCATCAGTTTGAGTTACACAAAATAAGGTGTATCATAAAGCCACTTGGCAGTTAATATCAGTGCTGTGATGTTATGCTAAACAAACAGGGGAAATGTGACTCAATAACTCTGAATTACCCTCCTTTTCTCCCTTTGCTTTGCCCACCACTGCAGTGCCTGCATTCACATCAGCTTTAATTCTAGCAGTACGTCAAGAAGTTGTGAGATGCTTAAAATGAGTGCTTCCACTGTTTCAGAAGCAGTCTTTTCTTCATTTCTCTGACTGAAATACAACTTCTTGCCTCCAATCCAGCTCCTCCCCAATGAGCATGTTCTGGCATTTCTGCATGAGGGGCCTGAAATAGAACAACTGAAGAAACAAAGAAAACTTAACCCAAAGAATTTACACTTTGGTTTTTATGGGAATGCACTAGATTTCAGGTGTTCACGCTTGTCTTTATTGTGTCATGAGAGGTTTTAGCAATTGTTTAGGAGAACTCTATGGTAATGTGTGTTAGAAGTCTGTGCTCCTCAGAGGTGGAAGAGTATTTGTGCTAAGATAACTGCTGGCATGACAGTGGTGCTGTGGATTTGACTGATGATCTGTCTTGCTGCTCATACCTCATTACTGAATATAGAGTAGCTGACAAAACCAGAAGAAGAGAAAACAGCAGCCTGCTTGTCTTCAGCTTTCTTTACCCATTTCTCCATCATATGAGGGTGGTAACTGGGTCATTGTCCTCATTGAAACTCCTGAAACTGGAGTTTCAGGAAAAGTGTACTGTTACAGTCTGTTCCACATCAAACTGGGCTATCAGTTCCTGCATTTTCCTGAAATAAGTGATCATCAAAAGTCCACAGTATATTCAAGGTATTTTATTGTAATGTTTATTGTAATTTTATTGTGATGTTGTGCAACTCTGTTTCAGCAGAAGTCTCATTACTTTATGGATGTGCTCACCAGATATTGGTCAGCAGCTTTCAAATAAAAGGTGTTTACAAATTATTCACATGTACTGCCCAGAAGTCACGAGGGTCAGAAGTTGTTGTTATTATTGTTGAGCCTTACATTTAATATCAGTAGCCTGTCCAGTAAGTAATGAAAGCTGGGTTACGGATATTGAGAACCATGCAGAGATGAGCAGACGCTTTCCGTTTGACAAACGCTATCCAACACTAGATGGCACGCTTGGCCTCAGGATCACAGCCACTTGTGCCTGTCCTTGCGTCGCCCCAGTGCTTTCCTGCTTTGGTCTCCTTTTCACAGAAATGTCTGTCAAGATACAGGGTACAGCTGGGCAGCCCGAGCAGAGGAATTTTGAATCCTCTGCTGTGTGTTCTTCCCCAAGCTGCTTCATTCTCCAGATTTTGGAAGAAAAATTTAAAAATTCCTGAATATGGAGAGAAAATAGGAGAAACTGGAGTGCAAATAGAAGCTTTTTTAGCAAGTTCTAAGAAAAAAAAAAAAAAAAAAAGAGGACGCAAAATTATTTTCACCACTTCCCTCTTCCTCTATTCCCTCTCCATCATCTATTATTCTTATGCTGGCAGATTAAAAATAGTTGCATAACCTAAAAATAGATTGCTTCATGTCAATTTGATCCAAGCCAAAAATTTATTGTGTTACAATTCTTGATTTGATCACTGAACCAAGAATCCACATTTTCAATGTCCCCAAAGCAAACTGATAACACTTTTAGCCTCTGCCACTCTGCCTGTGTCAGGAGCTGCCTCTGCCTGTATCAGGAACTAGTGGGACATAATGGGATTGGGATTCAAGAGCCAAGTGGATGGATCTAAGGATCTAATGTTCACACAAAATGACATTCAGGGAAGTTACTTTTACTGTCTCTAATCTGGTCTTCTGGGCTGGATTCTCATACATTTAGGTGAAGCCTTGGAGCTCAATCTCTGGTGTAATTGCATTGGCCTTGGTGATGGCCAAAGACCAGCTAGAACTTAATTTGACTACTGCCATGAAAGACTGTAGTAGAAGAAAACATTTCTATAAATACATTATCAACAAAAGGACAACTAAGGAGACTCTCTATCCTTTGTTGGATGTGGGGTGAAACATTGCCACAAAGGATGAGGAAAAGATTGAAGTATTTACTGCCTTCTTTGCCTTAGTCTTTAACAATAGGCCAGTCATTCTCCAAGCACCCAGCCCCCTGAGCTGGAAAGCAGTGATGGGGAGAAGAAAGAAGCCCCTATATTTTAAGGCAAAATGGTCAGGGACCTTCTGCACCACTTAGACACACATAAATCTGTAACCAGGTGGGATCTACCTAAGGATCCTCAGTGAGGGAGCTGGTGGAAGTGCTGACAAGGCTACTCTCCATCATTTCCCAGCAGTCCCAGCTAACCAAGGAGGTCACAGCTGACTGAAAATTAGCCAGTATGACACCTACAAGAAGGGTGAGAAGGAGGAGCCAAGGAGCTACAGGTTTGTCAGTCTGACCTCAGTGCTGGAAAAGGTCATGTATCAGATCACCCTGAGTGCCATCACATGGCATGTACAGGACAACTAGGGGATCAGACTCAGCCAACATGGACTTATGAAGGGCAGGTCCTGCCTGACTAACTTCATCTCCTTCTATGGCAAGGTGACCTGCTTAGTGGATGAGGAAAAGGCTGTTGATGCTGTCTGTCTACACACCAGTAAAGCCTTGGACACTATTCCTCCCAGCATTCTCCTGGAGAAACCAACTCAGCAGTCGCTCATGGCTTGGACAAGCACAGTTTTTGCTGGGTGAAAAACTGGCTGGATGGCCAGACCCAGAGAGTTGTGGTGAATGGAGTTACATCCAGTTGGCAGCTGACCACAAGTGGGGTTATCCAAAGGCTCAGAAGAGGGGTAGGTCCTATTTAATATTTTCATCAACAACCTGAGTGAGGTAATCAAGTGCCCCCTCAGTCAGTTTGGAGACAATAGCAGATTGGGTGAGGGTGTTGATCTGCTGGAGTGCCCTGGACAGGGCTGAGGACAATGGTATGAGGTTCAACAAGACTCTGTGCTGGGACCTGGCCTTGTGTCACAGCCCCATGCAACACCACAGGCTGGTGGCAGTGTTTGGAAAGCTGCCTGATGGAAAAGGACCTGGAGGTGCTGGTCAACAGCCAGCTGGACATGAGCCAGTGTGTTTAGGTGGCCAAGAAGACCAATGGCATCCTGGCTTGGATCAGCGATAATGTGGTTCAGCGGGACCAGGAAAGTATCTGTACTCGACATTGGTGAGGCTGCACCTCAAGTGCTCTGTTTTGGGCCTCTCATTACAAGAAAGACATCAAGGTGGAGAAGGTTCAGAGAAGGGCAACAGAACTGGTGGAGGGTCTGGGACACAAGTTTTACAAGGAACAGCTGGGGGACCTGGGGGTGTTTAGTTTGGAGAAAAGAAAGCTCAGGGAAGACCTTATCATTCTCTTCTACTATCTGAAAGGAGGGTGTAGCCAGGTGGGGGTAAGAGAGCAAATGGTCTCAAGCTGTGCCAGGGGAGATTTAGATTGGATATTAGGAAAATTGCTTCATGGAAGGGGCTGTCAAACACTGGAACAGACTGCCCTTGGAAGCAGTGGAGTCATCATCCCTGGACATATTTAAAATATGTATAGGTGTGGTGCTGAGGGACACAGTTTAGTGCAGTGCTGGGTTAAGGTTGGACTCAATGATCTTCATTGTGTTTTCCAATCCAAACTATTCTATGATTCTGTGATCTTTTGAGACAGAGCTTTCCGTGGTATTACAAAACCTCCTTTAAAACCTGGTTTGGTTATACCTGAAAAACATATACTGCCTTTTCCATGTATAGTTCTTAGAAGTTCTTAAGAATGAAAATACTTCTTTTGATGCCATCAGCACAGTGTGCTGAAACTCAGAAACCTGAGTTTCTCTTTACTTCTCTTTATCACAGAACTGTGGAACAGGCATTTCACTTGGTGACTGGGAATAGAAGCTTTCATGAAGCACTTGTCTCACTAAAGTATTCTTAGCTGTTCTTTACCTCAGTTTTATGTGAAAAGGCATATATCTCTGTGATATTTCTGCCCCATCCTTTTCCATCATAGGTGGCCTGGACACACAGTCCTGATGGTGCATTGCTGATATCCAAGTACAGACTTCTGCTGTTCTGTTATAGACCTTCTCCACTCAGCTGGGATTAATATCAGAGTATGATCTCCCCAGTGAGAGCCTGGGTTCAGATGTTTCTTTTTGCTGAAGGAATGGAAACAGGACACAAAGCATGGCTTTCTGCCAGAAGATGGAAGTCCTGACCTGGCAAATGCAGTGCAGAGATATTTTTTGCACTCTGGTACCGCTTGGTACCAAAGTTTGCTCTAAATGTTTTAAAATAATTAGGAATCAATTACATCTAAATTTCTGCCTTTCCACCACTGTAATTTACATAATTTTAGCTGATTTACATCAACCAAAGTGGGAAGGGAAGGAAATTAAAGCATAGAAATCTTAGGAAGAATAAAATAACTTTATTTAACTGTCCACATGAGTAACAAATCCATTGATTTTAGGAGTTCAGCATCCTAATTTTTACAAGCACTGAAATATCTCCCAGCTGGATAAAAAAACACAGGAAGGCCAGCCCTGTCTAACTGACACAATGCCAGAAACCTAATAAAGGGAATGCAGGATTGGAAAGTACAAAAGTCAACATGTCAACATAAATCAACTTTGTCAGAACGAAACAGATGTGTCCATTTGTTGGTAGATCAGATTAACGTAAATCAAGGCAGTATAAAGGTTACACATTATAGGGATTTGTGACTGGTAAACTTTCATAGTGGGATCAGAGATAGTAATCATCTGGCAGTGGGAATAAAAAGTCAAAGTGAAGCTTAAAGGCTGAATCAAAAATCAGTCCTGTTAATGTCTAACATGCTGGGGTCAAAAATTCATAAGACTCCAGCTGTGAAAATAAGATGGGAGCTGTATTAGTTTTCTCCATTCTGTGTCTCACATTTAAGTGTTGTCAGTTGATGAGGGTTTGTCCCTTGGGAATTGTCATGGGGTACTTTAGTCCATGTAAAGTGAAAATTTTGCATCACATGGAGGATCTTGTGAAATTCTGTAAAGCATGAGGACAACATGCTGAGACTCATAATGGCAAGGAAGGAACAGTAGAAACAGTAATCTGCCACATGCCCTTACCTAAAAGTGGTTCTTGACAAAGAAGGCAGTGTGTTTGTAGTACGGAAGCCAACAGAATCTGAGACACATTTTAACAGTCAGTGGTTATTAATGGACAAAAACTGGTAACTTTAGATGAATGTTGACATGTTGACTGTTTAATGTAAATAGAAATTCCAATGGACCCATTCTTTTCATGCCTTTCAATATTATTTCAGTTTGTGGCATTTTGTGAAGTTTCATTACTGGGTCAAAAGTTTGATGTAAACAAGCAGTAAGTTCTCCAGCAGGATTTATATACTAAGAAATTGTGAAATAAGAAAACAAATTACAGGCAGCTTCTTTAAGGCACATGGTACATAATGTCAATGCAAAAACTTTGCAAAGCTTTTTGTACTTTGTTTATTTTTCCCCTCTGTTTTCAAATGATAGGCTCACAATTAATAAAAACACCATAAATTTCTAAATTTATGGAACATTTTAATATCATGGTTGAACTGTGTACTCAAGAAGAATCATCTAAATTAAACAAACCACAAACCTTAAAAGAAATTAATGCAGTCCTGCCTCTTTTCTAAAAATTATTTGCATCCTTGGCAAATTGTTTAACTCCTGTGATCCAAGTTCAGACCTACTTAAGAAGCACTTCGCTCTGTATTTGGCTCCACTCTCTTACTTTTAGTCAGTACTGCTTTCACATGGACATATCACATCTATCTGTGAGGGACGTATTATGTCTTTACACAGAATTGTTTATTTAATGTATGCAAAGAATTTTCCAAGGTGTACGTGTCTAGTATATTTAGCCTCATTTTATAGGTGGGCCACTGAGTGACATAAAAACTGTGGGCATGCCCAGATGATGCCACTTCCTAATTTGTCTTGTGATGGTATAAATGTTACCAGTGGAAGGTTGTGAAAATGTTGGCTGAGGCTGATGTGCCCCTGAGGCTGTTTGTTTCTCCAAATTTATGACTATTTGCGAGTAACTGAAGCTCTGAAACATGGAAGTCATGGTCTGAAATGGTGGTTTCTTCAAGATAACAGTGATGACTGTGGCAAAATCATGATGATGTTACCCAGATATCCTAATTCTCATTTTACCATCATGGTTATGAGATCGTGTTGCCTCCTGCCCTATAACTATAGTGAAACCAACATTTCAAAAATAAAAGTAAATTTCTCATGCATCTATTTATCCTCTGAAGAAACAAGCTGAGAATAATGTCTATAACTAGCATAAGGTCATGGTATCAAAAGCACAGGTTCTGTGATTCTTATTTAAATGTATTTAAATATATTTAAATATGTTTTATTCAATATTCCCATGACTCCCATGTAGAAGACAGTAGTACCTTTTGTGAATGTAGTTAGTACATGTTTTCCAAATTATCAACAATGGCTTTAAATATCAAATAAATCACCAAAATTCCAACTGACTTGTCCGCTACATTGCTGGGAACGCTGAGTTGCAGAAGTTCCCTCAATACTGTGAAATGCCTAAGTCCTGTGAGGGAGGCAGTCGTTGATAATTGGAACCTGATCCTGTGGTATTATGAGTTGTGGTAGGCCTAGAGAAGAGGGAAGTCTGAGCTAAGAGCTCTCAGTGACCATTATCAATGAAGGGAATAATACAGCATCGGCAGAAAGATCTGCACACAGGCAGTGAAGGCAACCACAGGCTTGTAGGGCAGCTGAAAAATGAAGGATCCCACTGAAATAAATGTTGTGGTTTTAGAGTGTGCTCAAGATGAGTTTCACTTCAGACATGAAGTCTGTCAACATTGAAAATCATTCACTGGTGTTGGTTCAGTAATGTCAGGTACTGATTGAGACTGAAAGAAACAACATGGGTGGAAAAATACTCCTTCCTGCAAACATTTGAGTTTTCTTGGAAGTTTCCTGTCTGAATACTGACCTGGCCTGACCCTATTTAGTTTGTGAGATCTGATGAGATCAGAGCCTGAGGTTATGGCATTAGGCTAAGAAAAGTGATAACAAAACAAAAATGGCATGATTGACAGGGTAGTAGGCTGAACACAATAAACCTAAGGAGAACTATGTGTATGTATTCCACTCCTTAATATCCTCTTTATAGATAAGAAAAATAAGCCTTACCCTGGAGCTAAAATAGTAATGGGATGAGGGCTGCCTGCCTTACTTGCTGGCCGTAAACAATAAGTATATTATACAAAGATGGATTACTGAAATAGAAAGTGGGTACTCATGAGATGCTACCTTGAGGCAGGACTGAAGCAGGAGCTATCCTGGCCCCCTGTGCTGTCTACAGTTATCTCCTTTTGGTGGGCCCACTGTTCTCAGTAAGCTGTGATATGACCCTGGGTAGTCCAACTTTAGTACTTTTCAATGTCGGGTTCATTGAGGCTATAGAAGACTATTTTGCTTGGAGAAAAAAAATAGATATGTGAACTAGTTACTGAAAGCATTTACAGATAAAGGAAGAAGTCAGCAGAAAGCTGTCTAGAGAGGTTTCTTTTGTAGTGCACTGAGGAAAAGAAGCTCCTTATGACAATAGAAAAAATGGCAATAGTAGAGTTACATAAGAAAGCTCAGATTTCTTTTTTGTGCCCATGTTTTCACCAATCTTGAAAATTATTGAGACACATGCTATTAAGGTTGTGATGTAATGATATTGAACTCATTTAACAGAACTCTAATGACAGATTTTTCCCTCTGCAATGAGTACTGGAAGCGACTTCAGAAATTAGGCAGAGTTCTGATATTACTTGTGCCTAATAAATAGAAACTCAATTAATATCAAAGGAATTGTTTTAAGATTGCTACCAAATACTTATATCTGGTCAATGCTCAGAGCCTCTGTATTTCAGTTTTTAAAAAAATTATCACATTTTCTAAACATCTTTAATTTCTACAGACTATTTTGTAAACAAGCTGAAGGCTCATATAGATCTTGTCTTCACTTGGAACAAGACAGGACAGATCAAAAGTCCCTGAGGCTTTTTTTTCCCTGGTATTCCAGTTCAATATAAAAATGCAAATACATTTAATGAGAAATTACTCAGAAGGCTTCCTATTTTAGAGACTCAGAACTGGTTTATGACTTCTGGATGCAAATTGGAGCTGGTGGGAATTTCTCTGTTGAAATAATGAATGGAGAATTGAATTTCTGAAGAAGCACAAAGTTGCACAGAAGGGATAATTCATAGTTTTAAAATTATGAATAATAAAAGATACAGATTTAATGGATTTTAGGCTAGTTCTGGTGAGAATCTTACAGATCTTCTAGACCTTTTAAATTGAATGTAAAGGCCACAAATGTTTGGCTTATCATTTTTTGTGCAACCTGGAATTTCCCTCTTTCCTAAAAAAATCTAAAGTTTTTAGATTTTGTGCTTTCAGAGGACATGAATTAGCTTGGAGAGCAAGCGGTAATTTTTGTGGTGACTTTTCCAAGTACAGTTTTATTTTCCTTTGAGGCATACTTGTGATTTTTATTGTTTTACATTCTGTATAAAACTCAAATGAAATAAAATATATAAAATTCTTTTAGTACTATCATTTCAGTCACTGCAAAGTGCAGTCTTCAGTCAAATTTGTAGGCATAATTTTGAAAGTTCTGAGAAGTTACTTGCTCCCTGAGAATAAAATCAATGTGGCAGAGACACCCAAAATCTGGTATCTGATGTAAATCTGATGTACATCTGATATAAATAATTTTATAAAGGTGAATTAGTCCAACCTCAAGTCCTTGTTACTAAACCCTTGCATATGCTTTTTAGGCATCTGAGGTTACTTGGGAAAGACAATACTGGACAAATCCACGATTAGAGCTTGTAATGTTAACCATCCCTACCTCTCTGGAATTAATTACACACATTTGGTGAAAGGCAATTGGAATGGTAAGTTACCTATTCTTGTCATATTCTCGTTTTCACCCACCATTCAGCTTCCTACTGTCCTGCTCATTTTTTTCTCTTTTCTTACAGCAGTATGCACAGCATGTCCCCACCATTGTTCTGCATAGTTTAGGATGGCATTTAGAGAGAAAGATTGGTGTAAACGTGCAGAAGATGCCAGTGAAATGTCCAGGCTTCTCCAATGCACACACAATAGCAGCTTCCTAATTTCCCTGAAGAAAATGGAGAAATTGGCAAACTTACTGTTGCAGAAGGTTGAAGCCCAGTGCTGCAAGTCACTGGGCATTCTTATTATACCAGTGCAGGGTGAGGGAACAGACTATACTTTGCATCTACAGCTCTTAAATTTGACCACTTAACCAAAGAAACTCTGTTTCCTGCTGTGTAGAATACTTGGGGTTGAAAGTCCACCTGAAGATTAGAACTAGGCCAAAACAGAACCCAGACCTCAACTCTAAAGCTATGTCAAATTTATCTTTCTAAAAATTTCCATGTATGAACACGGTGAAGCATGAACATCGCCAAATTGTGAAATGTCTTGATTTTCTTTATACCAAGAGTAGCATCATAGGATGGCTCTAATCTTAACTGATCTTTATCCACTATTTCAAATTCCATGGTTAGTTCTTTCTTCTGGGGCTCTTACTGCCACACAGCATCACAGCTGGCTTCTCATACTGATGTTTATGCCACTCAGATGACAAACACCAGGGTTATTTAATTTTGTTTAAAACAATTGGCTGAACTGCATGACAGCACTTAAACATAGGTTCCCATAGCCATGGTATTAACAGCTTTGAGGTCTTTTTGTGATGGTAAAGCTGCATTCTGAAAGCTGGGGAAAAACACCTGTAGCTGACAGTGCAGACCTAATTAGAGGTATTTATTCAGAGTCTGAAACTGCAGAGTGTATTTCTCAGTACTTTTGAGCAGCTCTGAGACAAGGGTGAGCTGCCAAAATGGCAGTACATTGGCACAGAGCTTTGCTCTGACTCAAGAGCCCATGTTTCTTGTAGAATCAGTGTTTGGCCATGTAAGCTACCTGCCAGAGTTTGAAAAAAACACCAGTACAGGTACAGAAATGTGGGGTGGTAGGATGGAGTAAGACAGAGGGCAAGGCAGGACCATGGAAGCATCATCTCAGAACACCTTGGGCTAATTAATATGAAGCTGCTCTCAGGCCAACACCTGCTTTTTGGAGCTGAAGGCCTCATTCACAACTTCATAGAGCAGGCATGATAGTCTTGTAGGTCTGCTCATGCTCTCACTGCATCCACAATTAGTATTTCAGTTGAATTAATGCTGGACAGTATTGTCACAAAGTCTGTGAGTAGAGACAATTTGAGGATCTCAAAAACACCTCAGAGAAGTGATATCTTCAGAAACTGTATCTCTGCAAGAGCTAAAAATGTTGAGATTTCACAAGCTGCTTGTCAGTGATCTATACAGATAAAGAGAACGGACCCTCTGGTTTGTGTTCTTGTACAACACAGAGCAGAATTTCCCCAGTTATCCTGGATTTATTGCATACATCAGTCAATGCACAGAATGAGAGGGAGAGTTATACATAATATGCTTCCTATGTGATGCCCATCAAAGGCCAGATTTTCCCAGTTAGTGGGACTCTGTATTTGCTGTCTTTTACGAGCATATTCAAAAGGTCTGAACAATCACTTGCATGCAATGAACCTACCTCTTACCAATGTATTCCAGTCTTGGAAGGGTTTTTACATCTGCTGTGTGGACTGGAGGGTGCACATCATAATTTCTGTGTCAGGCAGCATTCCCTAGCATTTCTTTTTTACAGTAAATAGCTCTGTGCATAAATAAGACCCTAAAAATCATTTCCCTTTGATAAATATTTTAGTGAATATTCCTGCTTGCACAGGGCTCTCTTTGGTTCCCCTGAAGCCATATCTGGCCCACATACAGTGAAAATGAGGCTGTCTGCTCAACATGCAAAACTCCTTATGTTCTAGCTAACAGTAAGCATCAAGTAAAAGGAAAAGGACTTTTTCTTCCTTTGTCTTCCAGCAATGTTATCTTAGACAGCCACCAGCACACGATCATTTACATAAGGAGGGAACCGCAGAGCTGCTGCCAACTGCCCATAGTGCCTGCCAAAAACAGATGTTAGATGTTACCGTTAGAATAATGTCTTCTTCAGCTTGACATGTGAGTGCTGCAGTCTTTATTTAAAAGGAAGAGCAAAAAATACGGTTGAATTAATGAAATGGAGCACACAACATACGGTCTGAAAAAATTATAATCTAAGGGGAAGTGCTGGTTGTCCAATTGCCTAAGACTGCTGAACTCAGCTGGGTGAATTTGTCAGAGAACTGTTCTGGTCTGGCGCATAGATGGATTTGGTGACCCAACAGATCTGTTGGTTTTTTTTGGTATTTTTATTCTCATGCCTTCACATCAATTTTTAAATAGTTTCCCAAAGGCAGAAAGTAAATCTTACTGGAAAACTTGTTAAAACTGCAAAGCCCTGTATTGAGTAGCATGGTGCTATATCCAGCATTCTTTTTCCCCAAAAATCCTCATGTTAAGTAGCAGGTAGCATTATCAAAAAAACTGTGATTTACACATGGATTTTGCTATAATTTTACATGAATCCTGGGGTCTCTGTAAAAATACAATTGAGATAAATATTTTGGTTTTTATCCATGAGGCATTTTCTTCATGTGTCTTAAAGGACAAGAAAGGATATGTCTGCAAAGATACAAAATATTGTAGTTTATTACTTTGTTTTCCTGTTTTCCCATGAGCAGGGAACTAAACTACTTGGTCTCCAGAACTGAAAAGATGACTGATACTACAGTCAGCCGTATATAGTCAGCCTCTATCAAGTCTTATATTCGTGATGGTTCTGTGGGGTCAGCAGAGCCAGCTGACCCTTGATTTTACACTTTTATGTTGAGGTTGAGCTTTCACGTGGCTTCATCCAGTCTGTTCTCTCCAGCCCCTCCTTTGGTCAACACCCACACTGTCTCTTCTTGATAGACAGAGGAACTTAACAACCCTGAGACCTTTGTCCCTTGTCCAAGTGTCACTGGAAGTGATTAAAAAAAATAAAAAGAAGCAGAGACAGACATGCAGGCACACAAACTGCATGAGGTCACCAGTCAGCATTGTTCCATAAGAACAGGCTAAAATGGGTTTGGAGCCTCAGCTTTTATGTGCTGGCTTCTTTGCAGGTACTGTGGTTAAAGGAGTCTGAATCTGCGCAGTGTCTGTCCCCACGTAAGTAGGAGATGAGGCAAAGGATCTTTCTCTCCCACTGCCAGAGTAGCCAGCACAATCTTCCTCACAGGGTATGCTCCTGAAATTTTTAGGATTCCAACTTCAAGCTGTTGTGTGGAAAAAGCAGCTGCCTAATTGCACAGCTGCCTGCTCTGTGAGGGTGTGCAAAGTGCTGCCATCTGCTTCTGAAGATAGATGGGACAAGAAAACATGTGAGTGCTTTTTGTCCTCCTTTCCCTCCTTTTCTTTCTCTTTGGCTGGGAAATGAGGTTGTCAGGGTGTTCTGTGAGTGTTCAGCTTTGGTGGACAGGTCTGGAGGAGGTGAGCTCTGCAGCCAGGTCATGGCTGACAGCAGGTGAAGCCCTTGTCCCCTTCTCCTCACACTGGCCATGCCTGTGGCAAACTCTGGTGCTCCTTTGCTCCTGCACCAGGCTGTTTTAAATGACAATTACGGATTTTGGGTGGGTTTTGAAACTTTTTGCAGGTTTGGTGAATGGGGTCCTGAGTCAGCTTAGTAAAGAACTTCCTCCAAAGAAGAGGAAGAGAGAACAGGATTGCACATTTAATAGCACTGTTGTGCTGTGTAGGGTTGGTTCAGCCATCCTGCTTAAAAACACCAAAAGACTCTGTTGAGATGTTATCACCACAGGAGGAGTACACAGAAATTGCACTTCGTGGTATGGTTTCAAAACTGCATTATTCTTGGCTTTTGGTCCTTCTGGTTCTTTCAGAATTGTCAATCACTTTCCTTTTTTTAAATTACAGACTGTTTCTCCAGCCATTTGCAAAGGGGCTGAGGGAGGACACAATAGGGAAACGTGTGTTGTTGCAGCTCTCTGTGTTCAGCAGTTAAACCCTTTTTCTCTGCATCCTCCTATCCAAAGAAGTATTTACATGAAATGTCAGTCACCCTGAGGAATTATATGAGAATTAATTATCTGTGGAGAATGATTTGGTCCTATTAATTATGGGTCTCACGTAAGAAAAAGAATGGGCTTAATGTGTCATACATTTTTTTTCAGTCAGTGAACTAGAACTCATCAGCATCAAATATCAATAATGGTTTTGTTGAACACAGATTGATGACCTTTGACAGAAATTATAGGAGAAACTTGTATCATTTTGTCTTATTATAGCTTACTAAGACCTTAGTCAAGATCGGGGTCTTATTTTCTTAGGCTGTCATGCAAGGGGTTAAAGCTGATGTTTATCAGATTATTGTTTGCAACCAGTCATGAATGAATAAAGCTTTAATGTATGTAGAGTCAGAAATAACTGATGTTAAAATGCAATCGCAAATCAAATACAGTATTTCATGGAGACAGTTAAAACATTATGTCTAATTAAGTCTTCATTTAAACATGTGTGTAATTTTGTTGTTCAGAATTATGTACAGCCTTGTAGACTGTTCCCTGCTGTGAAACACGGTGCCTGTTTGTATCTTGCCATTTGGTAAAAGGAATCTTGAACTTTATGTGTTGCACATATAGTCAGATATAAACAAAAACCTAGGGAGTTTTCTGAGTTATTCAAAATCTTTGTATTTCACCGTGAAAAACTGAGTGTTCATCATACAGTACTTTTAAAATATGCTCTCAGTGTTTTCTTGTTCATGAGTTTTCTTCCTTCCTTCTGTCATTGTTCAGCAACTTTTCTGAATGGCTGCAAAGCATCATACTGTGCACAATAAATTTACTGTAATAGGATCTGTTCTAGAGGAAATATCTTCTTCACTGCAAGAGAAAGTCATACTTAAATAACAACAAAATAGCTATCACCCGCTGTGTATATGAATTTCTGATTGGATCATAAATATATAAGTAAGATAAAATTACAGTCTGTTGTGGGTTGGGTTTTTTTGGGGGAGGTTGGAAAGTCCTGATAAAGAAATAATTGAAAGAAGTCTGGGATTTGTTTTTCAGCACATAGCCTGTGCCTCAAGTGCCACAGCAAACCTGTAGTAGAAGGAAACCTTCACATTCAGTAGAACAGATCCATCAAGAAAAGTTTTTCCTACATTTATTCATGACTGCAGAATGATTTCCCCAGGAATACAGTGCAAGCTTAATTTTTTTTCAGGTTTGCACTTGACTGATGCAATAACACACCTACTGTGCTTGAAACAGCAAAACTGTAAACAGAATTTGCTTTTGGGAAGCAGTGCTCTGGTAGGAGCAACTAACACTGTGAAGCAGATGGTTCTCAGTTTTCAGGCAGTGATGTTGGTCTGGAGGTGAGGGAAACACATTGGCACACTCACCCCATTCCTTTGAGGGTGGACATTTAAAATTAAAAATAAATTGCAAGAGAAGCATCAAGGAAGCTCCTTGCAACTGGGACTTTGTGTTTTATACTTTAGAAAAATTATTTAGAAAAATTTCACTTACTTACTTGAATGTTGAGGTTAAGAAATACAGTTAAACGAAACTGCCAAATTGCAAATCAGTTACTTGGAAACAGAACAGAAAAAAAATTCTAAAGGAAAGTAAGATGATATAAATACTTTGTCGATATCAATGTTTTAGCAGTCTGTTTGGATAGCACATAATGTGAAGTGTGATGAGGAGTACCCATAAAAACATTTAAGGGAAGAAAAGCTCCTTCTTTCTTCTGTGTATTTTTATTTGAAGTGTGTTTGTTGAACTCAGTGCATCCTCCACTGTCCAAACTTTGTGTTTTTTTGTTAATTTCTATGGAAAGGATAAGTAAAAAATTTAAATTTTTGCATATTTCAAGACAGCCTTCCCTTAAGTTTCCTCCTTTCATGTGTATGTGTGCATGTATATACTTAAACCTTCTTTCCAGCGCAGGATTAGGCAGAGCTTTTAGTTATAGTGAGGACCAGCTGGAAAAGTAACATTACATCATAATTTGCACAATTGTTTATCTGCATCCTGTATTGATGGAAATGATTTTTAATTCCAAAAGGAAAAAAAGAGTCAAGCATTACTTCAAACCCAGCAAAAATATTATCTATTTATTTCATAATGACTTGATACATCTATGTGGTCATCACATATCAAAGACTTAGAAACATAGCCTTAGATATTTTTCACTGTCCCTTTCATAGTGAGTAAGGAAAATTAGGTTTATTAATAAATTCAGAAAATGGGGAAAATATTTCTCAATGAAAATTTATCTACTTTTAATAAGCACTATAATTTTTATTTCTTTCACTTAAACTGCAGTTTCACACTGTTTTAGCAATATTGATATGAAAATTTAATTTCAGACACTAGAATGACTAAGAATAAGGTATAAAAGACAATGAAGCCAGAAGACAGGCCCTCACCTTCATAAATGGCTGTAGTTCAGAGGCTACAAATTTGATTTTATTCCTAAGGATATGACTCAGGCTTAGGAGCAAAAAGGATGTAAGACATGAGGAAGAAGCAAAAAAAGAAAAAAAAAAGGGAGGCAGGTACTTATGTCCTGGGCCTACACAGTCAATATATAGTTCCCATTTAAGCAAATATAGGTTTGCTTTCAAGCAAATTGCACTTCAAAAGGATACATGCCACGTCCTCTTCAGCATATTTTCAGGAATTTATTCAAGGAGATTTATGAACAGTTGTTTCCTCTGTCTTTTTTATTTTTCAGCTGATTGCAGAATTCAGATTTGCTTGCAGAATCACAGAATCATTTCAATTGGAAAAGACCTTTAAGATCACTGAGTCCAACCTTTGACCCATCACCACCACGTCAAGTCGACCATAGCAGTCTAAGTACCATGTCCAGTCATCTCTTGGACACCTCCAGGGATGGTAACTCCACCACTGCCTGCCTTGGGTAGTCCATTCCAATGCTTAATGACCCTTTCCATGAAGAAGTTCCTCCTGATGTCCAACCTGAACCTCCCCTGGCACAGCTTAAGACTGTCCTCTTTTCCTGCCTCTGGTTGCCTGGCAGAAGAAGGTGACTCACATAACCTCCTTTCAGGAGAGAGTGGCAAGGTCAGCCCTGAGCCTCCTTTTCTCCAGGCGAAACAATTCCACCTTCTTCAGCCACTCCTCACAGGACTTACGCTCCAAACCCTCCAGCAGCTCCGTTGCTCTTCCCTGGTCTCACTCCAGCACCTCTGTGGTTTCTTGTAGTGGGGAGGCCCAAAACTGAACACAGCACGTGAGGTGTGGCCTCAGCTGTGCAGAGTACAGAGGGACAGCGGTTGCCCTGGTCCTGCTGGCCACTCTAGTCAATGCCAGTATTTCACATACTTAACATCAAAATGTGGGTGAAACATCGCTGCATTTGGTATCATAACAAGCTGTACAGGCAGTATTCTGCCAGCTCTGAAGAATTACAAGATGCCAAAAAGTCACAGCGTGGGGTCTTATCGGTACAATAAAATGACATTTACCACAAGTTATACTCTTTAGTCAGAGGGCCTCTTTTGTGAAATGAACATCACACCCAGGAAATCAGATTGCTCTGGAGTCATCTACACTTACATTCAACGGGATGTTCACTTCTCCTTTTAATTTTTCCTTGAAGGGAAGCTGTCCTCTTTCTCTCTGCCTTCCTGCTTCTTCCAACCATAGTCTTGGACTTGTCAGAGCTTCCTAAAGCACTAAGTACCCTTGATCCCGGTAAACTCAGAAATAAATGAATGTGCTCGGGTCTTGTGAAAAGGTGACTTGAATTTCTGTGTTTCGTTCCACACGGAGGTCCCAGAGGAATTGTGTGTGGCTGTAAGATCACACACTTGCATGCATTCACACTGGAGTAATGGTGATATTTACAGAAGCATCAAAGTTCACAGCTGTCTGTCCTTTCATAGATAATCAATAAATCATACTTCAGCTCTGGTTATTGTGCATGTCAAGTAACAAACAAGTCATCAGCATCTAAGCTCTTAAAAATGGTGCACTGTTTTTGTGGTGGAAGTCTGCTCTTGTTAAAAGAAGGAAATGGTGGGGGGGGGAAGGAAAAATTCCATCATTTGCTGCTATTTCTGACTTTGGTCAGGAAATGCAAAATATTTATGGATAAAAACAGAGCCCTACCAAGTAAAAGAAAAAGAAAAATCTGCATGGCTTTTAAACTGCCCTACTTGTCACCAGATGACAGATCTGAAAAATGAAAACCACTTTTGACATTTACTGATTTTATGCTACCAGATGGTGCATGGCACTTCCAGACCAATGTGATGGGGAAGATAGGAATGGATGGAAAACAAAGCAGATCGTAATTGTAAGCATCCTCTTTTATAATTCTGACCATTTGCCACTTCATAAATTAATCAATCTGATTTCCGATGTATGGTTATAATTCTACTGAAAGTCAGGCTAGAATAAACAGATCCTGATCTGCATCCCAGATGAAAATAAAGATTAAAAAAATAAACAGAATTCAGTGAAACTCTGGCATCAACTCTTTGCTTCTGCCGATTTCCTTCTGACACAAAGGTATTTATGGTCTAAATTAGTGTTGATTTTACAAGGGCTTTATTCATATTACTAAGTGGCTTCGCAATAAACAGCTAAAAGTAGAAAACATTACACTTTTATTTCCCAGACTATAATTTTCTGCAACAATAGAAATGCATTAGTCCTGGCTTTGACTTCTCTTCTGCTAATAAGGGCATGTTTTAATGCATTTCTGAATCTACTGTACCTCATCCTTCTGGGGTAGTTCATTGACTTATTTCAATAAAACACAGGCAAATGCTGATGATTTGAGATCTGGAATTATATATAACATCATGGAAGTCCCCTCAAGATGGCACTACTGAACTGCTTCACATACCTCTGAACCCTTATATAATCTTGTTTATACAGCATCAGGGTCATTTTAAAGCTAAGATCACACGATGTTAATTTGGCCAATGATTTTCATTTTCGTTTTGGCAAAATGCCTCCTTTATATCTAAGCACATTCATTTAAAGGCAGTATTTTTTGCAGGCTCTGTCAATAGACTTGCAGTCAGGGAATACTTGTTAAAAATAGCCGGAATTAAACTTTTTGATCTGCCTTAGAAACCATGGACCATTCTGAAATCTGCTACTCAGATTTGTGTACATGAGATTTACAAGTCTCTTTTCCTGTTGGTGGAGGCTCTGGATCTTTGCCTTAATGTGTGAATTGAGAAGGTCGGTTCAAAGTAAGAATGGCAGTACAAAGTGAGGATGGGAAGGATTTATTTTTCCAGAACCTGCAAATAGAGAGAGTCCCTGCACACTTCTAGAGCCTCTTGAGAGAACAGAAGTCAGAGGTCATACAGCATCTAGAGGTGAAAGGCATGGACCAATGTCATTACTTCTCCTGTGATTATAAACTTGGCAAGAAATACACTTCAAACCCTCCCCTTGCTGTCCTGACCTTTGCATATCCACACACTCTTCCAAACTGGAAGCTTCATTGCAAAGAAATTCTGGACTCTGATCAGCAGAGGCAGTCTGTAGAAAATAGATGCCTTTCTTGGTGTTTCCTTTTCTGACTTTCCACAGTTGTTCTCAAAATCCTTCTCTCTGAGAGGGTGCTTTTCTTGAAAATGTTGTAAAGAAATATTTTTCTGTAAGGGAGTTCTCCAGAGAATTTCTATATAGTTTGAGAGAAGACGTCAAGGAACACCTCACTGATCTTTATCAATGAACCATAGAAAGAAACTATCAATGAACTGTAGGAAAAAACTGAGATAATATCATTTGCATTGCATTGGCAATCACTTTATTAACCACAGAAAAGAATCATGTTATACTTCATTCAAGTGTTGTAGGAGATTAAATGAAATTATCCTTATTTCAGGACCAAGGAACCTAGCTATGCTATGCCAAAACTATGCTCTGCCTTGAGTAGCTGATTCATCATAGCAAAACCTCATCTGTCTACCTATGAATGATGACAAGCAATCTGAGTAACACAGAACTAGGAAAAAGGTTTTACACTAGAAGATGGGTAGCATAATCATAAGTACATATTCAGTTCAAGATATCTTGTGTTTTGTAACTCTTAAATGTATCCTCCATGTAGATTAAATATGGGGTTTTATGCATAAAAAGATGATTAGTTTTTTTTTTTCTTTTTTAGTTTTTAAGCTGTAGCAATCCGGGAGAAATGTACAATTTTGTGTGTGCCCTCCCTGTTACAGGCCAATGATATAGCTTAGTCTATGCTTAGCATAAAATTTATTCTATCCCTATGAGACTTCTGGGATCAAACCCTGCAGGACCAAAACTTGGTCTGCTTGATTTGATAAGGTATATCACCTCTCCCTCAAAAATGTTGCCTTCCCATAGGTGCAATTACAATGATCTCAATTACTGCGAAAGGAGCTTCCTGTCTGCATGTGATGTTGCAAGAAGAGATGGCCAAAACACTTCACTGCAGGTGAGCAGCATACACTGAGCTGAAAAAGCCCAATTTAAATTAAGGTTCTTTAGACAACACCAGATATTTCTGCAAATGGTGTCATGGTGAAAAATAATAATTTAGCATGAGCTGTGACAGAACAGTTGAAGTAAGCAATACAAAGACAGCATGTGGGACCTCTGCCTTGTGAACAGTGACCCCTGAGGGGGATTGCCACCCAGGATGCTGTAGGGGTTAAGTTCTGTACTCACTGAGAATCACTGAGCATTGCTACAAATTCCCAAGTTAATACCATGGGTTTCACTCTCCACACAATAAAAAATGTTATTTTCAGAATGTGGTGAAGTTACTTGGGAACAAGTGAGTATTATCCATGTATGTTTAACAGGAAGTTTGATTGATAGGTACATCCAACAAGCTTTTGGAAGATGGAGGAAGAAGTGCATATTGAACTACATTTGCTTTATAACAAAAGCCCAGACTCCAATCACAGTGTTAAAAATATACATTATAATTCCTGGAGTTTTTTTGTAAAGGAAATAGCCTGAATAAATCCTTTTGTCTTTCTCCTATGAAAAATTTCCATTGCTTCCTGGGCCTTAATCCCAAAAGCCCATATGCATGTGCTGCACTTCACAACGTAGACCTTCTGATTGATTTATGTAAGACAACTTTGTGGAAGTGTTTTCAGAATTAATATCCTATTTCTACTATGGTTGAGCTGCAGGACATACTTTGCTGATTGACTGCTTAGTGGTAGAATTATTATTGATTTTTGAAGTTACTGGTGTGCTCACAGTGTCCTAAATGCTGTCCTTAGAAGGCACAGCCCCTTCTACAAAGTATGATATCTGGAAAAAGTCTGAAATGGGGAATGAAGGATAAGGGAGAAAGGCAGATAAAATGTGAAAATAAAGTTAAACACACTTCTAGTCTTCCAATACCTGCTGTTCCTTTTGCTCTGGCAGAACAAGAAACAATTGCAGAATATTTCTGACTGTATGAAAGAATAACAATTTCTAGGCATACAGTAAGAAACTCAGAACCTCACCTTAAAAAATTACTTTCTGAAGGCATCATTACTATCTTAGAATGACAAAATTTTCACTCCCACTGATCTATACCTGTTATACTTGTCTTACTTTTTTGGGGTTTTCTATCCTTTCTCTTCCCACTCCTCAGACTTCATTGCATGGCTATGATTTAGTCGCTTACTGAATGGTTCCTCTACTGCCCCATGCAATTGGTAAATATTACTTTAAAATATTTCCAGATTTAAGGATAACAAAAAGTATAAAAAATAGAGAAAGAAAAAGTAAAAAAAAGAGGAAAAAAATAAAGTGTAAGTAAATCTTTGCATCTCAGCCAACTCAGCCTCTAAAAATGACCCACTCTTAGTATACTGAACAGTTTCTTTTGCTTAGAATATAATAGCTGCCAGTGAAAGGTGCAAGAAAGTGAGAATCTAACTGCTAAATCTGTCATATCCATTCATGTATGGAATGCCTCTACTTTCATACTCTGCAGCAGTGCAACATGAAGTAACATTGTAGGAATTCCAACTGAATGAATGGACTTGCAAGAATGGATGTGGGCAACTAGTAGATGTATGATGTATCAGTTTGATTCCGATGAGAAAGCAATATTCTCATGTCCAAGCTGAAGTAAGAAAGGCACTACTAAGCTAGGCTTTCTCAGAGAAGCAGCTCCACTGCTAGATGGAATCTAATCAATGCGAGCCTGCTTACAGAGAGGTTGGCATCAAAACACAACAGCTGAAGTGTAGCAGATGGCTTGATCTGAAGGAGATGTAAACAGAGGCTGAATAACTAAGCATTGCATTCTGCAGATGTCAAAGTTTCCAGGCTGTAAAAAGTTTCGTCTAAGTGCTCTCCTGAAAGCTCTTTTTGTTTTTGGCTACCTAAGTCCTGAACTCTACCCACGCTTTCTCCACGTGATATCTTAGAGGCATCTGAATTGTCTGGTTTTCCAGCATGTGGTTGATGAGAAGCTGTCCCTGAAAGGCTATAAAATGCAGAGGATTAACATTTTCCTGCTTCTTGTACATGGATCCAGCCAGCTCCGGGTGCTCTAGAGACTTCATTCTCAGTAGCAAAGAAGTACTGCAAAGGTGAGGAGAATACTGACATCGATATAGTTAAAGAATAGAGAAGTGCAAGGATGGAGTGTTGATTCCAATTTCCTGCAGATCAGGGAAGTAACAAAATACACTTTTCCTTCCCCTCACATTCCCAGCTTGTCCTATGGCACTTGCATATGAGGAAGGAGGTTTATGCCTACAGAATGGCAGAAAACCAAAAAGCAAGGCTGTGTGCAGCAATTGCCTGTGAGGCAAGTAGATTTCTGGTAGTCCTCCAAAGAAATATGCAGACTTGAAAGCTGTATGAGTCAGTCCTGATCTGTTCCGTGCATTTTCTGCTGCCTACTTCTTTTGTCATCTTCTCCCACTTGTGACTTGCACTTCTTTTCATATCACACTTCTGCTGAGAACAGGCCGCTACTTTGCAGATTATAAGGACCATTCATCTCTTTCAATCTTCCCTTAAAACACTCTGCCATTGAAAAGAAAAATTGTGAGATCTCTTCACCAACAATAAATGGCCTGTGCATCGTACTCTGCAAGTGAGATAGTGAGTTGTTCATTCTCAATATGCCCTCCAAAGGGTGTACTTGATGCTGTATACACAGCAGCATCTTCCAAAGTCAGGTAATTCAAACTGCTAGGGCAGGTGTTTTGACTAATCTTCGAGAAAAAGACAGCAAATGGCAGTGCAGAGTGGAATAATAGCTCATAGGCTGAGCCACTACCTGGAAAGTGATACTAAGAAAGGTCTGTGAGGAGAATATTCTTTCCTGGTTTATGAGTAGTGGATAATGAAGTTCAACTGAAAAAATACTGTGAGGAAATGCACTCAAATTTAAAAAATATGCCTAGCCTCTCGCTTTCATCTTTAGTGAATTGCAATTGTTCTTAAAGGGTAAGAATATCATAAAGGATTTTTTGTCTCATTTCTACCTTGCTTTGCAGGAATTCCAACTTTATGCCCTCTTAACTTTGGGCTACTGCCAGCAACGCAGCTTAATTAGAGTAATATGCCTGTCTCCAGTCATCAGCAGTGCAATTCTATGCCTTCTACTGCTGACTTTGTGAAAGGTCACCAAACAACACCTACAGCTGTCCCTCAAGTTCCTGCTCAGCAGGAATCCTCACCTCTGAAACAAGGATTTTTAGGTCATTCTTTGGACTTCTTTGGCTATCTCTGTGGCATAAAGATGAAGGGTACTAAAATTAGAATTGGATGCCCCTTGACACTGGCAGAATAAAGACTGATTTCAATAGTGACTTTGGCTGATACAGATAATCTCAAACCATGCTATAAGGATATTTATGGTATTGAAAGAGAAGGACTTTACAGGAACAACAAAAAATGACTGTGCTTCAGCAAGCACTCAGCTTGCAGTATTAGTTAAGAGTGGGGTTTTTCCTTTGTCAACAAAGCTACAGGTAATCAGTCTGAGAGAGAATGTCATTGGTACAAAGTAACCATGAATGACATTGACCAATGTGATGATTTTGCCGGTGAAATTGCTATTAAAGCTGATTATTCAGTTCAGGGATGTGGAAAATCTTTTGCTGTAGTCTTAGGCACAGGCCACATTGGGAAATGAAAGTCTGAATCTCTCCAAAAGTGTAATTGTGTGGTGTATATATAGACTATGGGCTTATATCAGCTTTGGTTTTAAATTCAGATGCAAAGGTAAACATTCCCAACTGTGAAGGACTTTGTTCCAGATAAATATTTTTAAATGTTAAAATGATCAGAAGTAAAATTCAGATCCAAACTGAAATTAACACTTTTTGGTGAAACGTGTTTTCAAAATTAGGTGCAAGTTCACATTCAACTATAGCTAAATGCTCTCCCTTCCTGAAAGGAGGAAGATTGTGAATTAAAAATTAATTAAAGAATTAATAGAATTAAACAGAGACAGCCAATGACTGTGATTGTCTTTGAAGTTCTGGCTGTTTTCATACAAGTGTCTGAATGCACTGGTCACTGTCAAACCCAGTGCTTTATCCTGAGTAACCCATGTAACCTCCCTGTCCCTGAACATGCCGCGTCACTGAGACCTTGTCAGTGCCCAGAAGGCCCAGGTGCTGCACTGATGGACATCGGCAGATTTGAGACATCAGTTTCTCATCATGGGGTTAATTTTGTCCTTTTGGACTCAGCAATTCCTTGCTTCTCTAGCTGCATCTTCCACTGGACGCTTTTCATTGCAAACTTTCTGTGTCTTCTGGCTGTGAATGAACACTCTAGTCTTCTGGTGCAAATTCAGTCCTCCTCAACTCCAAGGCACTCACTTAGGAGTGCTGCTCTGTGGAGTGCTGCACACTCGCAGCTGAGGCTGATGCAGGAGAGATGCTGTGCATGGGAGCTACCAATGGGAACCCTGGTTTTGTGGCACTTTGTCAAAATTCTCCTTTCTTCTGCTGCTATGGGGTGAGTTCAGCGCCATGCAATTGCTGTTTTCCTTAGGGATCTCATGCAGTATTTCAGACAGTGTTTCCTGTAGATGTATATTTATGTACATATATATATATGTGTGTGTGTGTGTGTGTGTGTGTGTGTGTGTATGTATGCATATATGTATATATATATACATAGTTATATATTAATGTACATACACATCTGTATGTATATGTAAAATTATATGTTTCAGCTTGTCCAGTTTCTTTTGGAGTAGATGCTGATAACATACTGCTTTCTAAGCTTCAAATGTGGCTGTTTGCCATACACAAGGGAAATGTTATGACTTTGTTTAATAAAACAAGGAAGAATTTCCAAGCTAGTCCAAAATAATCTAGGATCTGACCCTGGCCAATATCAGATGCTTCAGAGAAAAATTTAAAAGATGCTACAGTATGTATTTCTGGAACAAACTCGTTAATTATATAGAATAAACCAAACTTAGCTGCCACAGTTACTGAGTGAAAAATAACCATGCATTGTAAGAAGGCAAAACATGAGTGGAGTCAGCTGTTACCACCCTGAGTGATGTATGGAGTGTGAGGAGGTCAACACAGTCCCCAACTCACTCCAGATTTTCTACTTCTCACACAGAGAAGTAGATCATTTGCTTCAGTATGGCAGCAAGGACTGCACATCCCTGTCACTAATTAAACTGTGGGGTTATTTGTCTCAGCTGTTTACAACTGAAGCATCTATATATATTCTCATAAATCTTGTTCTACTGGTCGCTTACCCAATTCATCTCTGGGGTGTTTCTCAAAAGCACCAGTTATAGTCTTTGCTTTCAGTTTCTGAAGCTCTGCAGCAGGGGACTTCTGTACAATGACAATCAGGTACCAATATTTACAGTGTATAATGAACCCCAAAACATCCATCAGCTTTGCCTCTGTTGGACAGCTTTCTTTCAATAACCTTTAAAGAAAAATCACTGATGTGGGGTTCAGGTCAGAAAATGTGATTTCCTTCCCAGAGGCTGCGAAATGCCTTGGAATCATATCCTTTCCCTGGTGTTTCATGTGAGTCTCTTGGACTTTCTGTGAGCCTACAGTTTCCCAGCACTGAATGGTTGTGCCAATCAAGCTTCAATCTCTGCTTGTCAGATTGTCACTGGACCTGACTGCCATGGAAAAGTAAATTGTCACATTTCTGCCAGGGATCCACTCATCACAGCTGACTGGCTCACAGTTATAGCTCATCATAACACAGCCGTACCACCAACTACGCAGAAAGGCAGTTCAAACACCAAGTGTGGGGTCACTGAGAAGGCTGGTGAGACCTGACTGCAAACCTGCTTTGCTGGACTCTTCCTACCTCCCACACGTCCTGCACCTTGAGGGAGGGGAGGATAGAGAGAAGATAACAGATGAGTGCACACACAGATGGGTGCCTTTCATTTCCCTCCAGTCTGAAGTCCCTTTCCTGATCAGTAGCTCTGGGCACGTGCCCGGAAGAGACAATACGTCCACAGCCATTGTGTTTGGAATTACATAATGCTGAGTTACACAGATTTTGCTGTGCATGTTTCTGCTGGGGGCTGACAGATCCAGTGTCTCTGCATGTTGCTCCTGCACCCAGGCACTCAAACATCTACATTTAAGTGCCTGGGTGCACACCATGCTAGGAAAGCATTATTTAAAATTTATTTTTTTTAATAAGTAACTATGAATATTAATTCAATTTTGCTGAAGAAATTAAAAAGCCAAATTAAAGTGTGTGCCTGATTTAAAAAACAAAACCACACAAAACCTGAAAAGCATCTTTGTGAAGTCTATTTAAATGTTTGGAGGCAATTCTGAGACAAGCATCTAAATATAGTCAGTGATTCAAGAGTTACATTAGCCTACATGATACCAGCACTAACTTGTCTGGCAGACAGCCAAAGTTGCAGAGCTGCTGGAAAGAGGACTTACTTGTCTTAAGAAAAGAAATGTCAGTTGATTTTGTTCTTTTACATGTATTATACATGACTAAAATATGTGGAGAAAGAACATAGGATATAACTAACACCAGATAGTCTTAATTTCTGACTCACTGACATTAAGGTATTTTAAATGCTCTGCAAAAGCCAATTTTTGGCAAAAACCAATGTGTTTAGCTGAAAGTTTCACATAATTCAAGTAGGATGCTTGTACAAATAAGTACTCTATAGCACAGCAATATTTCTCAATATTGGAGTACCTCTCCTATGAAGACCAGCTGAGACAGCTGGTGTTGTTCAGCCTGCAGAAGAGAAGGCTCCAGAAAGCACCTTCCTGTGCTAAAGGGAGCTACAAGAGGTGTGGAGAGGGACTTTTTAGATGGCCAGGTAGTAATACGACAAGAGGGAATAGCTGTAAACTGACAGAGGGAAGGTTTAGATTAGATATTCTATATTTAGGAAGAAATTCTTTACTATGAGGGTGGTGAGGCACTGGAACACCCTGCACAGAGAAGCTATGGATGCGCCATTCCTGGAAGTGCTTAAGGTTGGATGGGTGTTTGAGCAGCCTGCCCTAATAGGCATCCCTGCCCATGGCAGGGGGATTGGAAAAAGGTGATCTTTAATGTCCCTTGCAACCCAAACCATTAAATGCTTCTGTTAGGCTATAAATAAGTTAATGCTTTATGAAATGAGTGAACATTTTTTGAAACAGTGGACAGGTATTCAGAGATCTTCAGTTTATTAGAAGTGAAGATCTCTCCAAAAATGTTTATTCACAACAGAAACTTCCTGTTTCAATTCATTTATGCCTTCCTTATGCCTATTCTTCCTCCTTTTAAGTTACTACCCTTTATGGAATTGTGGATAGCTGAAATAGCTCTTTCTGATCAACAAAACATTCCTGACATCTGCAAGGCTATTCAAAATAATTTACCATTTCACCTCAATTGTAATCAGATTTTTCAGCCTTTCTGAGACACTGGGAATCTCATCTCAAATGTTAGACCTAGTCTTGAATCACTAAATCCTGTCAACAGCAAAAGATTTCCCTTATCACAACCCTACTCTTTTTGGAGAGGTACATCACTTGGAAATGGCTGCAGTCCTACTTCTGACACCTCTGTAAAAGTGTTGGCAGTGTTTGGAAGACCTTGGTGGGAGGTAGAGCTGGCTCCCAGGGTCTGGAGCAACTCGAGTGCAGTGGGTTTTGTGGCAGACCACTGTGCCCACTGTTACACCCAGCCAGTTATCTGTAAAACAAGCCCTTAACATTTTTCCTCCTCAGACATTTTATCCAAACCCTATGTACCTTACCTTATTACGTTCTTAAATCCTGACCCAGCTTTGGATGCTTTCACATACCAGAGACTATGTTGTTTTGTAATTGCTTTTATGAAAGTGCAGATGAAAATCAGTTAGAGCTGCACTACTGGCAGCAAATGAATTTCACTTAGAAGCTGTTACAGCTACAAACCCTAAATTATCCTCATCCCAGCTGGAGTGGTGCCTCAGTCAGCAAATCACCTTTTAAAATGTTCTTTGTATGAATAAGAGAAAAAGGAACCTAATTGTCCTTTGTTGTAATTTTAATTGGTGCATTTCCAGTGGATATTTTTGCTTAACATTACAACAGAGTAACTCAGCAGCTTTGTGTGAATCCAAGTAACCATTTGGATTAACATCGCTGCCATGGAAAATGGAGGCAAATCCTCAGGGTGGAGATTCAGCCCTTGGCTCATGCAGAATCTGACACAAGCATCAAGAAAAGGTGATGTCTTTCCTAAATTTTTGACGGATTTTCAGCTTGAACTAGGTCAGTGGTGGCCACATCTCTGGTGTGGAATTCTGGATGCCATGGTCCAGAAAAGTGTTGGCAAGTGCTGTGAGATACCCTGAGCATGTGAACAGCAGTCCCAGAAGCACCTCATACTCCTCACTGACAGAATGTTCCCTCCACTGATGCACAAACCCTGTTCTGAGCTGGTCATGGAGGCTTTTGGTACAGCAAAAATAATTTGGGTCTAAGGAAGCTCAGCAATGCCATCCCCAGCCACCAGCAGTGCAGAAGGCCATTCCATTCCTCCCTCTTCCCCGTGAGTACACTGGAGTATGGATCTCAGTTCCCTATGGTTCTCATAGGCTCTGGCTATAGAAATGCAGAGGGGCTTTAATTTCCAGTGAGTGCTCAGGATATTCAGCATTTTAGGAGCTGTTAGAAACTTGAAGGTTTGGTTGCTAATACAGAACTTTTCAGGCACGTGTCCTTCTTTTGCTTGTAGGGGTGAGAATCATTTAAAGAGCAAGAAGTGCAAGAGGGAGGAGGCTGAGTCTCAGGGTCACCAACACCAGACTGAAAGGCTTCAGATGTGCTTGGGGGTTGCAGGGTCTGTATCACACTGAGACAGGGAATAGGAATAGGAAATAAGACATCCCTTTTTGGTGGTTGCATGGCTTCAGTGCAAAACACCTCATTCACAGAACAGGACAGTTGTTAGAAGATAGGTAAAAATGGGGGCATAAAGGCTCACTAGGTTGCATGTGACTAAGGAACCAACCGATAAGTTTGCTTTCTTTGCAAGGAACTGTGTGTTCCTGCAGGTCTTTCCCCTCTCAGGGTGAATGAAGTAGGCCATCAGTATCTCTGCTCATCAGTGGCATCAGCAGTGCATCAGCAATGGCAGAAGAAGGACTAGCAATGTGGAAGTTCAACAATCTTAAATGTCCAGGAAAAATCCGGAAGATTTAGCTTATGAGAGTCTGAACAAAGAGTGTGTGGGAGCAGATTTTAATTTCCAAGGAATGTGGTCATTTCACTATAATTTAACTTCTTAAAATCTGTTATGTTCTGTTCAGCAGTTTCTTGTGTTTTTCAGTTTAGATCAGCTCTTTCCATGAGGTTATTCTCAAAATTATGTGACCCATGGCTACTAATTTCCATATCTAATTATTCAGTTTGCGACTAAATAAATAGGCTTTCTTTCAGCATAGTCATATCTTATAAATTTAATTATAATCAGCATCCTTGACCTGTCTGATCTTTGGAGCCCTTTGAACTACAACAGTTAAAATATATCAACTTCTGTCACACCAGAGAGCTATGTAGCTAACATCATATTTATCTGCTTTTAGCTCTTCAGCCCAACTTCATGCTTGCAGTTTTGAGAGTAGCCACTCTTTTGGAACAGTCTGAGTCATCCTTGTAACATACTAGCAACACCTTTTAACCACTCCACTACTGTACTCCTATGTTTTCCTGTTATCACTTTAAATGTGGCCTTTTAAAACATACCCTTCTTATATACCAACACGTGCTTTGTGAAATATTATTTTACAAAATGCCCCATTGTAGGCAACAGCTGAGATGCTCATTTAGGATCTTAGCCTATGGTATTGGCATTTGTCATAATATACAAAAATTTTGATGCATTGTTTTACAGGTATTACCTGTATTTTTCTGTCACCTGTGACAGGACTGCATGTTACCCTGCCTAAATATGGATATTAGAAGAAAGACAGAAGATATTAGGAAAAATATTTTAGGAAGTGCATCTTCTTAGTTGCACTGCCTCAGTCCATCTCTTGTGACTAACCCTGTGCAGACTTGAAAGTTACCGCTTACCCTTCTGATCAGTTCAGTCATTTGCCTACATCCAGGTGAGATGAATTGAGACCTAAGACATTATTCAATTATGAAACATCCAAACTCAGACCAGATTTCAAAAGCAAGATTTTTTCAGCCCTTGTCCTGACAGTGACAGCAGAGACTCTGTCAAATTGTTCTTCGGCTGTGCCCCTGTGCATGGATGGTTATGGTCTTTGGTGAGACTCCACTGAGTCTACTGGCTAAATAAAGTTTCAGAAGCATAACCCACTCACTCTCTATCTATGTATCTATGTATCTTTCTATCTATCTATCTATCTATCTATCTATCTATCTATCTATCTATCTATCTATCTTACATATATATATATGTTATGCATAGTAGAAGTAATAGATACATAATAGTAATCCCCTTGGTACACATGAGACAAAGGAGAGCCCGATTAATTTCTCTTCTACTCCTGGCAGTTTTGCTGAGGTGCTTAAAAAGTAACAAGTGGTACTTTCTGTAATGAAGTTACATGTTTGGATACAGAAGACACAAATAAATAGTTTTGTTTCCAAAAGCAGTCGCACTCTTACAAAACTGTTTCATAAAAGGGCTGCCCTTTTTTAGACCAGTAGAAATTTAATTTTTTTCAACTCACTCTTCCCCTTAGGTTTCTTAGGTTTCTGAGGCCAGCTGAGCTGCATCATCCTTGCCATTATCTCAAAGAAGATGCACACAATTAAATGTCATAAAAGGAAAGTAAAATTTGTTGTGTTTCCTTCTGATGTGCTAATATTTGTCTCAAAGTCTCCTAGTTCAGTGTTCAATATATTTCCACAACGTCTACATCTGTATTTGCAAGAATAACCAGAATGATGACATCCTGTTGCACCCAAAATAGACAGGACTAGCAAGAGGAGGAACCATGAAATGACATTTGGTAAAAATTAATTATTCACTCTCCCACAGTCCTGTTCCCTGCCATGTCCCTCATGTCCATTATTGATTAGACCTTCACTCGACTCAGAAAGTCTCTCTTTGAGCCCATACTTTAACTGCAATAATAAAGTAGGTCATTGATGAACTGGAAGTATGATAGGCAGCTCCTCCAGTCAGGTCGTGACGTACTGCAGGTCTTGAGGGAGGAGAGCAAGCGATGAATCAGTAATGTGAAAAGAAAGAAAGCCCACAGGTTTTAGTCTTTTGGGAGGACTTCTCTCGGCAGCATAGTTAGTAGCATTACCCTCAGCAAGTTGACGGCTATGCAAATTCACCAGAGAAGATTTTCAGGTTTCCAAAAAAAGAAAGAGAAGAAACAAACATCTGAGATGAAATTCTCTTACCCAACTACAGTACCTAGGGAATTTTTTTACTTTGTAGGCAACCAACTCATATGGGCTACTCCTACACATTGTTCTCTACATTTAGGTATAATATATATAATTAAGCACTGTATAATTAAGCAGTTTTACATGCATTGGTTTCCACTGCACTGTATTTTGGCAGCAATTCCTTAAGAGTCCTTGTCCCCAGCTCTGCTCCATGGCTGCCCATCCTCTCCTGGCTCCCAAACCCTCAGTGGGAGATCCTTTGCATTGGCTCACTCAGGGGAAATCTCAGGATTTCTCAACTCCAGTAATGCATCGCAGGACAGTCCTGCAAGCAATTCTGCCACTCTATGCACCTCATTGTCCCAGTGTGACCGTTGCCACAAGCCCCACAGATGTCCTCTTCCTCTTCTTTCCCATGCCCTTGCACTTTCCTAGCAAAAATTGTAGCACACGATGGTCTTTCATTAGCTGGCTTGCACCACTAGTAACATTTAAGGAAGGATGGTGCTTACACCACAGAGCAATTCCCTGTTAAACTCTCACTGGGAGCAGAATAGAGATGTGTCTTTGACTGAGCCAGAGTCTTATCCTGACCATGCTGAGTAGTCAGTATTCCCTCTTCTCCTGCCCCCACTGATTTTTTTTTTCCCAAATGTGCTCACCATGTTCCACAGGTGGCATTGCTAGATGTCAAATCTGCTTATCAATCAGTTCAGAAATCAGAACAATGTTGCCTCAGCACTATGCACTGTGTCACCCAGCAACTTTTACACACACATTTGATGTGATTTTTTTTTTTTTCCAAAGCATGGAAAATCCACAATTTTTACTGCTACCTCCTCACTACCTCCCACTTTCTTATCCAATAAAAGCTAGCTCAGCCACTTGCAAATGTTTTTTTCAGATAGTAGCACTGCCCACAGTCAGTTTATATATTGTGTGCAGAAAGAGAAAATGAAACAACTGGCATTTATTTAGCTATTTTTGACTTGCAGAGCTGTGGGCCTCATCATCTCCCACACACTTCTGTTTCACGTCCAAATCTCCAGTGCCCTGACAACTCCAGCCCTCCACACTCTCTGCCTGTAGCTGCAGCAGCCTGAGCTAAGCAGTGGCTATTTCCATGGGTTTAAGGGGGAAAATTATATGTACAAATGAACTCAAGTAGCACTGACTGGTTTTAATTCAAATCTATGGTATTTATTTTTATCACAATTACATAAATACATAATATATTAATAGAAATAAATATTACATAAACATGCATACGGTCAACAAATTATATTGAGAGCTATAAGAGAGTCAGATTCTCAATATATTTGTGCAAAGAACTTGAAGTAGCATTGAGTATTGCCAAAGTATGTGGGTCACTGTCAATGAGCAAAAATAATTTGATTCTGTCATACTTCTGATTTATTTTTTTAAATTTTATTTGATTTTTTAATAACAAGTAGGAAAATAAAAGAATGCTGAAAAATAATTTAACATATTTCTGTGTTTGTTAAAAGCCATTATACGTAACAAATTAATTAATGACTAACTTTAGTCCAATCATTTTCCCTGGAAAATTACTTGCTTCTTTCCTTTCTTTCCTTCTTCTATTCATTCTCTCTTCCTTTCTTTTTTATTTTAACTATCAGCATTTGTGCCTGATCTTGACATTGAATTTATCAAATGTAGCAGTAGGTATGCATGGCACAGCTCACAGTGTTTGATGCTATCAGCAACTCTTAGCTAGTGCTTACCTAAATGCTACAGCCATGAAAAAGATGCCCAAAACTATATTAAATGAAGCACCATACACTGGAAAATTACCAAGATTACTCAGCAGTTTCATTTAGGAAAGCTGCCTGTTTCTAGAATAGAAAAAGCCTTTACTAGTCCCTTTCCCCCAAGAACGCAGAACACAAGGATACAGAACAAACATGTATTTCCTTAGCTCGATTCATCCACTGTCTATTTAGACAGAGAGTGACATCAGAAGTGCATTCAGGAGTTACTTAATCAGAAAAACACTACACAGGCTATAAAGAATTTTAAGATAAAGCATTCCAACCCCTTGGAGTAGGCCTTATTGAACACTTCCACTGTCATCCTGCTAGAAGTCATGGCAGCTGGATTCAGACTCCTGTGTGTGGTCTCGAGGGCACTGAGGTACTGAGACGATTTTTCAGGTCAGATACATTCCATGGCTGTGAAGCTTAAGTGAGAAGCAGATCTTACCCCAAGATATACCATAAAACCTGGACATGGAGCCACCCCACACTTCCAGGCAGCCTCAGTGGGAGTGAGCAGAGATTGTCAGAGCACTTGGGAGTCTCCACTGCCCAGGCAGGTGAGATGCTGAGCTGGGACAGTGGCTATTCCATATGGCCCAGGAATTTGCTCTTAAATGCACCGGGAGGGCAGAATGGAGATAAATAAACCTGTGGTTTTCCCTCTTGTAGGCCTACTCACTGGATTACTCACTCACAAGGGCTCTGTCTCTGAAGTTATGACTGGAAGTTTTTAGGTGCGAGCCTGTGAATTCTCATTTTGATGTTTCTCCTGGAAGAGCTTGTGATGAAAGAAAAGGAAATTCTATGTACCTCCTCTAGGTTCTGGTGGCTTATGCTGGCAGACAGATCCTTTTTCAAAGATAACTCAGGAATTATTGTTTGTTATGTCATCTGCTACAGTTAAATATTAAATAATCTTTGAAAAATCCTTTGTTCTGAATCTGTTGTATGGTTACCAGAGTGGATTTCTCCTACACAGGGCAAGTTTGGAAATAAACTCCCCCAAAATTATAGAAAATGTTAATTTCAATAGCTGATAGAAAGCATAAGGAAATGAGGATTTTTCCTCATTTTTGATAATTTAATGTAGTGTTCATCAACCCACTTTAAGGAAAACTGAAGAAAGAGCAGTCTATCAGAAGACTGAGTGTTGCTTCCAGCAACGTTTGGAAATGGGTTTACTAAAATAGACACTACTTTACATTTTTGTATAAAATACAGCTGATACATGAAGCATATTGAATATTGACTCTCTGTGGAAAGACTACATGCTGAGAATATATTCCAAAAAGATACGTATATGTATAGTGCATAAGGGTATATTTTATATATATATATATATATGTGTGTGTGTGTGTGTGTGTGCATTATATATACGTACAAAAATGAGCTCCATGGGAGAAAATGTTTTCCACTCTCCCTGTTTACAGTCAAAAAGCAGAAATGTCCTGCAATATTTGATTCTGAGTAAAATGTTTGTAGTAAAGCTATTACTAAATAGTATTACTGAGTGACCATGCTGGAAGAAAAATATTTCTGATTTTCTCTATGTGTTGTTTTTTTTTGTGACATGCTAGACATTATTAACAGATATATTGCTAACTGATCTCATTTACAGCCTGGGTTAAGCGCTGAAATCTTTGGGCTGTGCATGGGGATTTGGCAAGCCTGCCTGCTCAGTGAGTAAACAGCACTGATGTTTGGTAAATGTGATTCTGAGTTTGTCCTTGTGGTTGTACTTACAGCCTGGAAGGCCAAGTCCAGCACTGAGTGCCTTTGACACTCAAAAAACACTCTGCCCTCACAGATTCTTGCAAAAATTTCAAGGGGCTTGCATTCTTTCGTAAGGTATGCCTAAAGGTTACCTGTTCTAATGAAACTAATGTTCACTCTTCCATTCAGTAGGGCCCAAGGCCCCAGCAGAAAAGTTCCAGCTATGGCTAAAGTCTTTTAAAAACAGGCAGAGTCAGCAGCACTGCCAAGGATACCCTCCTTTGTGCAGTGTATAGGAGTTAATACGTAATTCACAGAATTAGAAAAACATCCAAACAAACCCAAGCTTTTACTAATTCTACTTGAATATAGCAACAGCAAATGAAAAGCAGCACTAATTGCCTGAAATATTAAGTACATGCTGTAGAGACAACTATAACTCTGGAAAGGAGTTAGTTAGTGAACCAAAACATAATAGGAATAAATTCAGGAAACATCCTTCACTTAAGAATAATGAAAGAACAGATTTGGAATGCATTTGCCATGCTGTTGGGAGAGTGAGAAACAAGAGTCTGAGCCTAAACTAAGAGGTTAAGCCATTTCTATTTACACAGATTTTAACATATCTGATAGAACCAGGGCTTCTGTTTTGTAATTAGATTAGCAGTGAATTAACAGTGAATCTGGCTGCATCTGTGTGGCATCACTGCAGTAAGTGGGATCCAAGTGGATGACTAATCGTGGCAGGGAATTGGGTTTACAGACTGGGCTGTGAGGTGGTCAGGCAGTCAAATATCTGTGTATAGATATGCTCATGAGCAATCCTAGTCCATTCACTACATCCCAAGTGCAGACGTATGACTGATGAAATTTCCCTAGTCTTTAGCAAAATTAAAGAAAATATATATATATTAAAGCTCCAAAAATAATATGAGAAGGAGTGAAATGTGCTTTCCCTGCATTGCTGTACAAGTTGGGGTACTTTGGGTAATTATATATCCTATATAAAATGACAGGCTGTAAGAAAATTAAATCTGTTTCAGAGGGAAATAAAATATAGAATATACAATTTAACTTTTCCCTGGAAATTGAGGAAAGTAGAAGATAAGGAAACAGCAATAGTTTCAGCCTTATGAATGCTCATCTAGTTTGCATTCAGAGTCTTTCAGTAAATACCACAATTAAAAACTCCTTTGGAACAAAATTGACATGATTTTACTTATTACACAGATGGTGATGTCAGCTACCTAACTTCATTTGTCATAGCATCTTATTACCCACTTGAAATTCTGAATGATGGAAACAATTAAAATTAGAAGAGCAAAAAAACCTCCTAGTGTTTCAATCAAGTTATGAGAAATCCACCTGATAAGCAGATGTTGCTCAGCTGTTTGTCAGTGTAATGCAACTACCTAAATGGTTTTATTTACAACCTGAGGCTCTCCTACCAGCTTATCATATCTCTGTTAGCTTTGCTTAATGAAAATAGCAAAACAGAGGCATTTTTTTTCTAACCCCACATGTTGAGCTGAGAACTCCAACCATATTTTAGGAAAGCTGGGGCTGTCATTGTTGTCATCTAGACAAAAAGCAGGAGGATGGCGTTATTTTGTTACTGTGACATGTTTCTAAATGTACCTTGTGGATTCATATAACCATAGGATGGTATGTCTGCCGATGACTCATGCTGACTCACCCAGTGAGCCAGAATTTACTGAGCCTTCTTCTGTGCCCACACACAGTGATATGATTTCCAGTCTGAGTAAATTCTTTAAAATTTAATTTAGTAGGCTTTAACTACAGAGGCAGATATGCTTTTTCAATAGTTCCCTAATTTGTTTTTATGTCTTATTAAATGTATGTTCAGATTATGTTTTGCAGAATCCTTTGAAATCAATTTTGAAAATAATGTGGGTAAGTGCAACTGTGCTTTCCAGAGATGAAGGTCTGTCTGAAAGCACTGGAGGTGGAAGCATTGATAATCTACTGATGCCATGGACCTAAAGGCCTTATACATAATCACTGCCTCTCTGCTGTGGCTTTAGCAGCAGTGCTTGTGAGCCTCAACTGTGGTAAGTCCCTAGGCTTAGGCAATGAATAATTAATTACAAAAAGACAAATTGACCTGATTCTGTTATTATTTTTAAGACTGAAAACCATATATTGCCCCACTGCAATTAATAGAATTAAATGGTATAGAACTAGGTGTGAAAGCAATTCTTTAAATGATACTACAGATATCTTCAGAGTGATTCTACTTCTTCTTAAACAATAGAAATTATATGGAAGATTTTAATGGGAACATGATCAGTCCAATTCTTTCTCTCTTTCCAAATTCTGGTCAAAATCTGCTACAGTGTAGCAGCCTGAAAAGCAATTCCTGTTGTTACAATATAAGCTGTAGTGACTGAGGAGACAGCTACCCCAGTGAGATTCTCTCTTGGAAACAAATAAAAGCTTCTCTTCAATCTCGTACTCTTTGATCAAAACCCCTATGTTTTGTTAAATCAGGATTTATGATAGTCTCATTCTGACTCCAGGATTCTTTACCCACCACACAAGCTAAGGGAGAAGAAAAAAAATGTTGCTCGGACTACTTCTACATAATTTGCTTTTTAATCTCTTCTGACAAATGACTAATGAATGTTCAAGCAACAGAAAATGAGATGCATGTATCCTCCCCCAAAATAAAAGTTATCAAATGCTTCAGTAAGTTGATTGAGATATCCCTAGACTTTTCTCCACCTTTCCAATATTCTGAAAGAACTGTTGATGCCCCCAAGCCACATACCCTTCCTTTTTCTGTAGGATTTTATGTCACTTCTCAAAAGTATGTCAGCTTTGACAGTGTTTTGGGGCTGTGTGTTTTATTTCTCTTGCTCCTGCAGTCAGTCAGGCACGATTCCTAATCTGCAAGAATTCATCTATGAGTCTGTCTTCACATCTCTGGAGTTTACTAAATTGCCCTGTCCTCTAAATCTGAAAGTGCTGGATGAGTGGACACTTCATCCCCAGTGGTTTCAGCTTCACTGACTTACTTGTAGTTTGAGTGTACAGTCCTTTGTTTTGCTTTTGGAGAACAAAACCCCCAGACTTTAAGTCTTTAGTCACACCTTCCTGCCTGCATCATTGATCAGATTTTCATTGTTCAGGGCTTTCTTGTAATTCTGTCACTAGAATTCAGAAACTGTTTGGTTTGTCCTTTGAGTTAAATGTGTTTGAAAATAGAATATAACTTCTTTTTGTTACTTCAAACTTCAATGGTCATTAAGATTCCGTATGTAATGGAGCATGATACAAGGAGAACCACACAGCTGTATGACAAGGTCTGAATAGAAGTTGAAACAAGTGTTTCTTCCTGAGTCCCAGTATGTTCTGGTCATTAAAGTTTCTTCTCTTGCTGTTGCACTGCCACTCACAGTCTCATTTGGTCTAAGACCATCCATGATTTCTATCAAACAAGCACAAAGGACTCAGCTCTGCTGTACTCCCGTGAGAGGGATGCTCTGTAGCAGAGCTGCCCACTTTTGACACGCTACAACTTTCTCAAAAGAAAGGAGAGGCCTGTATACTGCACCCCATCCTTTGCTGCAGCACACGGCAATTTCCTGAAAGTGTCATAATTACTGAATATATCCAACAAGTTGCTTGAGGCAAGTTTGCCATGTTGAAGAAATGTAGCAAGAAATTTAGCAGCTGAAAGTAGATTAGTATCTCCAAGTAATTCAGACATCTCACTGCTGGTCTCCTGCTTTCCATGCAGTGCTACAGACCTGTGAGGAGAAGAGTGATTACTAGATTAATTGTTCTGACAGTAGCTCATTTCTAAAAGCCCTCTTTCTCAAGGGGCTCTGGTCCTTCCTGTGTTTTACTGATGAGAGGAAAAGGGTTTCTAGAAAGAATGGTTCAAGAAATAGGCTACTGCCAGTACCAGAGCAAGTAATCTTGCATACAGCGTATTCTAGAGAGCCACAGACTGAATAAATAAACCTAGAGGTCATAGCCACTGGATGTCCCAGCTCTATTTGATGTCTCTGCAAATCCTGTATCTTCCTTTCTTTTACTCCTGATTTGCAAAAAATATAATGACTATGTGGAAATGATGTGCTGGTAATTGAAAAAGAGCAACATTTTCTTCAAGGAGTGAAAATTCTCTAGAAATGCAAATAAGAAGTTTATGGTGTTTAAGAAAATACTGGCCTATCTTAGGTAAACATACACAGTTGCAAAGTGTCGATCCAAAGGTCCCTCTCTAGCTGAATAAACAGGCACTGAGATTTTCTGTACCTCTGTAGCTTACTCACTGCTAGCATCCAGTTTTAAGTACCGTACTGTGATAGGGCAATGCCAGCAGTGTGTTTGGCAGTGTCCACTATGTACTTACCTCCGTGCTTATTGTGCTTCAGCTGTGGAGACTCTCTCAATTATTTTTATTTTAAACACTTTATGAAAAAGCTGACCTCATTAACATGTCAGAGCTTTGTTTTGTAGTGCTCTCTGGTTATTATGTTGTCATTCTCTCTCTTCTGGCTTTCAGAATTTTGCTGTTCTTAGGCTTTTTTGAAACGGACTGTAATATTTACATTTATTGAATCTTTTTAGAGATGTAAGATACTCACTTGCCTTCCCCTGGCGGTTGTACACCCTGCAGTTCCCTGTGGCACTTTCATTTGACTGTCTTGGAGTTCCACTGGTTCTTCTACCTTGCCCTTCCTTTCCTGTGATTTGTTACATCCATGGCAGAGCTACAACACTCTGTAACTTCCAAAAGATTTAATCTCAGTTGAGCACTTTCAATTGTGCAATCTCATGTGTTCAATAAACACTCCACTGGAAAGACTTCTCCCACAGTGTAACACTGACTTGCTATTTATTAAGAAACACCTTGATTTTTCAAATTTCTCCCAGGTTATGGGTATCCTAAAGGTTTGTGTGACAAGTCATTTACTTGGACACGATGCTTCTTTAGAAATAACATTCCTTGTGCTTGCCACTCTTACTTGAAATCACTGTTATACAAAGTAAAGCTAAATAAGGGGAAAAAGACTAGTAAAGAAAGAGTTAAGGTTCTGATTAAAACAAGGAAACAAACATACAAACACAAAGCATAGAAACAAGAAAATCCAATTTCAATATGTACATTGTTCTAGCAGTCACTTATAGCTTGCCTCCAGGAACCAAGGAGCCAGTACAGGACCAGGATCAGGATCTACTTCTCTGCTGGGTTTTTGCCTGCCCCCACCCAAAGAATGAGTGACTTCCCAATGCGAGAGAGGCTAAACCTCTGAACATTTCTTTGGACTGTCTCCCTTCCCTTGCTTCCTTCAATTTAGAGGCAATTCCAATGTATTGGAATTGTATTCCAATGGCTGTTTATAGGAATGCAAATGAAATCTGTTTTCTCTTGCCTCAAATGGAATAATCTCTGAGTTGCAGTGATCCTTTGATACACAGTGATTTCCAAACTTAGATTTCCCTTCCTACTTAGAAAGTCAGTTGAATTATAACTTGATTTAGGTCTCCATTTCCCAAGCAGTGTAACTTCTTTTATGAACTTATTTTCATGCCTTTTTAAGATCTCATAAATTACATATAATAAAACTATCAACTGTACATCAGACCCTAACCTCATAGCTTGTGAATAATGGATTGCTTTATTCATAGGATTCAGACATGAGATGCCACTAATAATGATGATCAGTTTAGGGTCTGGAGCATTTTCTAAAATAATTTCATTCTTCCTACTTCCTCACTTCATCATATCAGAAGCTTTGCAACTATCACAGTAACTTCCAACTCTAATTCCCTTAGCCATAGTTAATTATAGATACCCTGGCAGTTGCAGAGTTATTTATTCCAGGGTTTCTTGATCATGAACAGACTAATCAGAGGTCTTCTGGGGGGCCTTTCACTTTCAGAAATACTGCTTTTAAAATGTCAACTCCTATCATCAAGGCTGTGTTGGTTTTGTTTCATTTTTGTACTGCAGAGTACAAAATTCATGAAACTGCTCATTTCTGCAAAGTGGAACATTCACATTTAAAGTCTGATGTCCCCTTGTCACTAGTTTTCAATTATCTTCAAAATTAGAAAATACTGTCTAATAATTTGAAATACGGTTATTTAGTTGGGGGACAGGTACCCTGTTAAAAAGTTGTGCTTTACACATTTCGCTGACTTAGTTTTTCTCTGGTTGGCAAAAAAGGCTTTCCCAACATGCTTATGGTAACTGACAGTCCTTTGGTGGAGTGTGGGAACAGAGTTTGTAACATTCATTGTACAGAGAGTCAACAAGACTGTTCTTATTTTATATTTTTTCTCAGATAACTGTAACTACTAATTTATTTTTGTGTCTCAAAAACATCACAAGATTTTATTTTTTCTTTGAGGGGAATCAGTCCTCTACTTCTTACCTGGCTTGTACTCCTGCCAAGACTGGTGGCCCTCTGGCTTGAGCACAGCTGACCCCAAAGTCTGATCATGATCACGATGCTGGTTTGTCTTTGCTGTAACAGGAGGGAGACAGAGTGCTCGGTACCTCAAAGGAAATATACAGCACACTTCATGTTGACACTGTTATTATGGCTGGCATATTTTGATCATCTCATTTTCTTTGATACTAATGTACAGTAAAGTGTGAACATTATCTTTAAGCTGCAATCTGATCTTACTGAGCTTTATGTGCAGCAAAGGGCAGTGGATTTTCTCTTCGGCAGCAACATGAACAGCAGGAGCTCTGGAAATTGTAGTGGCAACAGCAGCTTCTGTTGTGACAGTTTGCTAGTAGGTCACCATGGTGAGAATGTATCTGAGGGTTGGGTTTTTTTCCCTGTCCAGACACTAATATAATTTCTAGAATCCAGAATAGCTTATATAAATTATTACCCTTGTCACGAATTATATTCATGCAGATATACTAACAAGAAATTTTCTTTTTTAGGAGAGATTCAATACCTAGACAAAGGATTTGACAATACTTTTAAAATCTTAAAATGGTTGTTTTGTTGGTATATAGTTGGGAAAAAACCCTGAACACCATTAATTGAAAAAAAGGGTAATAAGCCACAAAGTGGAACCTGGCCTACATAGTTTTCTTTCCTTTGTAAAGATTCATTGTATGCTTATTTGTTTAAAAACTAAAAGTGTAATTTTTTTAACTGTGGATACTGCAAGACAACATGGGATGTGCCTGGATTTTGCATGCAGAAAGCAAAGCTCTTTGCTCAGTGCTTAAAATTGAAATAGCTGTAATGTGACAGTGTCTGACAGGGGCAGCTTTGATGGTCAGGTACAACATCAACCCAATTACCCTACAAAAATGCAGAAAATAAATAATTAACTCTTTTTCTCTCCTTGAATGAGGGGCTCCATTTGGAGTCAGTGTTATCCTTCCTGTCAATCCTACTCATTATCTTTACCTCCCAAGCTGGTGTGCAGCCTGTTGATCTTACTGGAAGAGTTGGCTGTTGGCAGCTCTTTAACTGAGCCACCACCAAGTGTTTCCATTAGCAAGTTCACAACAGTCCCATCTGCAGCTCTGGCCTGCTGGGCCACTTCTTCTGGGGTTGTGCACCACTGGCATGGATATCAACAGCACTGTGTAGTCATTATGAGATTTAAAAGAAAGAGGCCCTTCTCTTGCCACAAGCTGAATTTTCTTTGATTGATTTCTTGTCACTTTTCCTTTCTACTTTAACTGGCATTCATCAGTTACATGCATGTATAAATTACTCAACAGCCCCTGCTGCAGTTCAGCAGAACCTTCAGGAAAAGGTTCAGTGACCTACTGGACATGCATGAAGTTTCTGTCAGAAAACCTTTTCCCCCCTCAGTCTTAAAAAAACAAAACAAAAGCAAAAAACAAGCTTCTCAGGACCTGCTTTGTTCATTATTAATGTTTCAAATATGTATTAGGGCTCCCTTTCACATGGCACAGTTTGGTTGCTGGTGTTTTTCCCCTCAGAAGGATGGTGAGTCACATCTATTCCAGTTTAACAGCTCCTCTGATCTTAACAGAATGCCCTCAGCAGAAACATCCTTGAATAATACAGACCACTCACATAGATCAGATTGCTTCTGCCTGATGCGTTGCCCCATTCCAGACAGCTTCACTTACCCATGAGAACAGTGTGTGCTACAAGCCCCCACTCTCACTGTGGTCCTCAAGCTGTTATTCCTCCTCAGCAATGGGGACGAAGAGAGATGACAATAAATGGAAATGTGGGAAGCTATTTTTAAAGTGCCACTGATTTTATGTGGGAAGGTATTTTTAAAACATCAGTGATTTTATGAAGCAACCTTTGCCACTCTCCCAGTTGTAACTTCTCATAGTTACAGTAAGGAAAGGTAAAATATTAACAGTATTGATAATTAACAATAATGAATTACTTGAATTAACAGTAATAATAATTCCAAATTAATTAGGAAAATATCACAAAGATTAAATGGGAAGCTGTTAACTTTTCATTAGATTACTATTAGAGACTATCGTTAGGAAAGAAGCATAAGTGGGCAGCAAAAAGTAGAAATGGAATTGCATTGGCAGTAAGAGGTCTCAGTTAATATCTGCATATTTCAATGACAAACTCTTCAGGCTTATTTTTACTCTCATGCTTACTTTTAAATTTTTATTAGAATGGTCTAATAAAACGTTGTGTCTATGCAGCATTTGAAAGACGTTTGAAAATTGTGAGGATATTGTTACAGAATTCATTTATTTTATGGAGCTTAAAAGCAAGCTTGTTAGGCAAACTCTGTTGTCTTCTTCAATAACATAAGTTTAAAAGATGATAACATAAATATATTTACATAAATATTTTACAGTTGACATGCTTAAGCTTTTGGACTATCTTAAAACATACTAAGCTCTCTTAAAATACTTCAGTCAAAGGCAGAAAAGATAATCTAAAGTCCAGATAGTCAGTGAAGAAGAAATCAGGGAATAATAAAAATGAAGACCCATTAGAGATGGTGGATGAGAGTAGTCTAAGCAAAAAGTGATATTCTAACACCAAAGCAAAAGTTTAACATTATTTTACTGAAACAGGAGACATCTCAGCAAGAAGTTAACAAAACTAATACTTCTGCTCTGTGTCCTGTGCTATCTACAATACTGCATTGAGTTCTGAGCTTCCCAGTGGCAGAGAAGAAAAGTGTGAACACATGCTCACAAGTTACTGGGTTACCCAGGCAAATTATTCCTTATCAGCAAGGATGCTATGGCAGCCTATCATAGCTGAAATGAACACATTTTCCTTCGGCAGCTGGGTGTGCTGGGAGCACACACAAAGACAGCTATTACAGCTTGTCTGTGGCATAGTAACTTATTAAGCCATGCTAAGTCATGGCTTAATTACAAACTGGCTTGACAGCTTGTGGCTGTCTGTCCCTACCCAATTTAACAACATGAACAAAGCTGAAATGAAGGCAACAGAAATAATCATGGTACATCAACCCCTTCAGTTTGTTACATCTCAAAGCCAGCTCATGGCTGCCTGTATGCATCTCCGAATAAGTGCTTCCACACTGCCAATTAAGTGCCTGTGTGAAGGCACTTAACCTGTTGCCCAGTCACACTTAAGACTGCATTTGTCATTCTAATGCTGAAGCTGAATGACATTTCATATCATGCTGTGATAAACTACCATATTCTGTCTTTCTTTGTCATCTTTTTGAAGTGATAAGCTCCCAGCAGCTAGAGGAAATTTCTGATACTAAGGTCTTGCTTTTATACTCCTGAGGTTAACTGTATTTCTATTCTTCCATCAGTTTAAATGTATGTGGTTCCCTAGTTTTCCTTACTGTTGGTACCCCTAAGCACTGGGCCATTTACAAATTCATCCCTCACACTTTCCTGTATCAGTGTCATTAAGGAAAATATCTAATAGGTTTAAGTCCAAAATTTATCCTGGGCACTGGGGGAGTGTGGGGGTTGTGATGGTAGGAAGAAGAGTAAACAACCTTTACTCAGATGCCTCATTTCTGATCATTATATTTTGCTTTATCCTCTATGGATAATCCATCACCACCATTAGTCTCTGGTACTGCTCTTCTAATTCCTGTCAGCTCCTCCCTTATCTAGAAGTGGAATGATATTATCAAAGGAAGATTTTAGGTTAATCTGGTAAGGCCTACCTTTAGTAAACAAACATTGTGCTTTCTCACTTCCTGATATACATACTTTTAAAAGTTTACTACCAGACAAATGACTTCATTTGGAAGAATTTTCTGACTTCTGGAATGGGCATTATCTATTCTTTCTGCCCAGAAGCTGTAGACTGTGCTTTACTTTCTTCTTATATGTAATGCTAGCAATTTCTTTCCCTCCTAGTTATTAGCCATCCTGCCCTCCAGCCCCATATTCAAGATCACTACCTTTACTGAAAATTGAGGCAAAAATACACATGTAGTTTCAAAATCAGGTTTTGACGATTTCAAAACCCCATTTCTTCCTCAACGGAAAGCAACATCATTTCCATCTTACACTATTATGTCACAGCTGGATAACATCTTGCTGTTTTTTCAGATGCCATATACCATAAATCAACATGATTTTCCAGATAAATTTTTCCTTCCGTCTCCCACTTACTGATGTTTCAGATCCTTCCCTTGTTATTTACCATCAGGCCTTTGAGGACGTATTCCTAAACCACCCAAAAGCATTACTTTTTACAGGCTCACTGGTAGTTTGGAGGAGAATTTAATTTGCTACAACAGTCCAGAATGTCTGGCCCCAACTACGAGTATTCCCCAAATTATTAAATGAGAATTTGAAATCTCAATGTCTAATTCTTTGAACTAAGCAGTACAATCTCTTCAACAATATGGAGTTTTCTAACTACCTCCAAACTTTTTACCTCAGGTCTGGAATGAGCTCAGGGCCCTCTTCTCTCAGTAAAAACCTCCAACCATCTTTTCCAAAAATATATAGGAACTAAATTTTGATTACTTTTATTATTTACCTTTTATTTGCAAAACATTGCTTCTTTAACATAGAATATTACTACACACTTTTGTTTTTACTTCTGTATTTGCTCAACCACAAATTCCCTCTAATCCACACGTTCTGGTTAGGAACTGAGTTTTCTTTTATCACAAGGAGGGCATCCTGAACTGTTTTCTAGAATTCCTCCATTTTTGCCAACAAACTACTGGAAATAGTATATCCACTTTTCAGTTATTTCATTTTGACACAGTAACATTACTTTTCTTCATTTGTCTGTATCTGTCCTTTTTTCTTAGCTACATCCTACATTCTTCCTATTACCCATTGCTGTATTAACAGTATTAGTCTTCCTCTTGTTGAGCAAAACCAAGGCAAAATATTACATGAATCTTTCAAAATTTTCTCCATTAATTTCTTAATGTGAAGATGACCTTATTGTCTGTGGCGACTTCCTTCCTTTCTTCACAGATGGTGTAATCTAGAAGGGGTACACAGACAAGTGCTGAAGAGCTAACTGCTGTTGTTTAGTGAATTAGTTCCCATGGGAAGTTTACTCAGCTGAAAATGAAAGAGTTTGTTTGCTTTGCAGATAAAAAAGTAACCATGTACCATGAATATTGTCAGTGTCTGAGAATGCCTTCCTGTGAAACCAGAGCAGTCACAATTTGTCAAATTAGTATGGAGGCCAGTTAAAACACCAGATATTTACATGCCTCAGACAACCAGCTAACTTTTAAAAACCAGAGGTAAAAGGTGAGATAATGACATGAAAACACTGTCAGATCAAGTAGCTTCCCAAAGGTACTGATTTTTGGCAGGACCTGGTTTATAGCCCATTAATTTGAACATTAAACAAATTTAATTATTGAGATTTGTTAACAGCTACTGCTAAAAGGATAAATTGCCTCCAATAACCCATAACAATAGAACATTAAAAACTGGCAACTTTAAAAACCCAGTAGAAGAACCCACCTTCATTCCTCTTTAGTGCAGTATCAAAGCTGTTTGCAAATTACCTTTATCCCATACTATCTATTTCCTGTTTATTACCATTTCTATAGTTCATAGTTGTTTTCATCCCCACTAAGAATAAAATGGGCATTGCATGTATTAAAAAATGATGACTTTTTCAGGCATGCACACATCACTGTTGATCCAACACACAAGTATTCCCACAAATATCCTGCCTTGGTAATCTTAAACAAAGCTTAACTGGAGCCAGCCATGAAATGGCATAAAATCCCTGGATTAGCCATTAACTCCGCATTGCCACATACAAACCATTATTTCACCTACTTATTACTTCACCGCCCGCCCCTGCTGCCTGTCACTGCTGCTTGCTTCTTGCCACATACACCTCTTGAGCAATGCCAGCTTTGAGTTTTAGCCCACAGAAACCAGCCAGATATGCACATTTTCTACTGATTAGGAATGTGCTCTTTACGCTGGGTTATGGACTCGTGTTCACAGTGTAGGTTTTCAGTTAATCTCTAACGTTTAAGCAGGTCATGTTTGAACAGCAGTAGGGGATATAATTTTTTACTTTAGAGAGAATGTAGGGTAATATTTATTATTCTGGGAAGAATATTCCCAAATTCCCAAAAGAAATGCCAAAAGAATTGTAAAGGTTGTGCAGCTAGTGAGATGATATGGATAGCAGGTAATTTATTTTTTCTGAATTTGTTATAAAACCGTATATGAAATGAGCCAAAGTGAAAGAAAGGGGATCAGAACCCCTGTAAAACTAAGAAGCAAGGAGAAAGACAGGGTCAGAAAGTTCAAATGACAACTGAAAGCCTAATTTGTGATTTCTTGTGGTATTTCTGTACATTTTTGTTTTAGTTGTTACTGGGGAAAAAGCAGCTGCTACAGTAAATTAGAGGGAAGAGTCAGCGGTAGCTGAGTATACAATGTACATACTGAGCAAAATTATCTATTGCTACCTGGGGTATCTCTCTGGCAGGTGCCCAAGAATCAAAGTAGAGGATGCAAACAGGGACATGATAAAATTACAGCCCAGTTCCATTCCTGCTGAAATTTGTGCAGAATATACCATTACTTTAAAGAGTGTCAAGCTCTCAAAAAATTCCTGGTGGATCTCTTGAAATAAAAACAGTTTTAAAAAAATCCAAGAAATATCTAGGCTAAGTAAATTTTGCATTCATCGACCCTAAGATACAGCAATTTTAGCCAGGTTTGTCCTTGCTTTAATAATATATTATTTATATTTAAATGACTATAATGAGATATAAGGGAGGGGAGA
>NC_031770.1:25184129-25186623 GCF_001522545.3 Parus major
AAAGATCCTAGCTATGTCTTGAGTCCCAGATCATAAGGACACTGCACAGTTAACTAGGTTGATTGGCAGCTGGGCCTGGGCACTCAAATTAGCTTGCCTGTGAGCAAGTTTTCTATGACAGAAGGGTAACCGCAGTCTCAGCATTCTGGCTTTTTCTGAACTGGCTCACGAGTGCCTGTGCTGAGGCAATCTAGGTTTCATTCTCATTCAGCTCTATCAACTGGTAGGGAGCTGTGGGAAGCAGCACTGGCACACAGGGGTGAACTATCCCATCTTTGTGGTGTGCAGTAGATGCATTTGAACCCACAGAAAGGAAAGCTTCGGCTCTTAGAGCCAGGGTTGCATCAGTCACCTGAGCAAGAAAGCACCCTCAGAGCTGGAAAAATAACCCTATCGTGTGTCTATGTGGAAGACTGAAAGAGAATTTCAACTCCAGAAAAAAAAAAAGTCCCGTGTTTTTCAGGGTCAGTTCCTTTTGTAAATACTTCAAGACATTAATAGATGAATAAATAAAAAATGCTATACAGTGTTTTGAATCGTGGTCTCAAGCCCTGCCGGTGATGGGTGTTCATTCACGCCGATGTATCAGTGTGCGGGGAGGAAACACCTCAGCCTGAAGAAAAGGACAAGGGTATCAGCGAACTGTGCTGTGGGACTTAGTATGCCATTTCTACAGACAGCACATTAAAGTCTGGGTTCTCGGGAGTGTAAGGCAAGGGTATCCCTACCAGCTTCCCAGGAAAGCCTATAGGGTACGACTGCAGCAGTTGAGCCGCCATACAGAGCTGTAAGGTGAGGAGCGGGTCCCTCTCCGGCGAGGTGACCCGCAGCTGGCTTCAGACAGCCGTTGACTGAGAAAGGTGGGAATAGCACGGGATTACGAGGGATCAGACAGATTTTCATGTCCTTTCCTGAATAAACAGTTTTGGTTTGGGGCAAGAAAGAAGCCGAAGGGCAGGCGAGCCCACGCAGGGTGTTCATTACGGCCTCCCGCGGCGAGGCTGTCGCTGCAGCCGGAGCGGCCGGCGGCGGGAGCAGCTGCCCATTCCTGCACTTCCCACCTGCCGTGACTCAGGGCTAAGAGATTTAGGGGTGACCTTATCGCCTTCTACAAGCACCGAAAGGAAACTGCGGGGGTCGGCCTCTTCTCCCAAGCAAGTAGTGACGGAACGAGAGGAAATAGCCCCAAGCTTTGTCAGGGGAGGTTTAGGCTGGTAATCAGGAAGAATTTCTTCACAGAAAGGGAGATTAGACATTGGAATGGGCTGCCCAGGGGGGTAGTGGAGTCACTATGCCTGGAGATGTTTAAGGAAAGCCAGGATGTGGGACTCGGTACCATGGTCTAGTTACATGGTGGTGTTCGGTCACGGGTTGGATTCGATGAACTCAGGAGTCTTTTTCAACCTAATCGATTCTGTGATTCAGTGATTATACTCTTCAGGCTGCCCCGGTGTCAGCAGGGCTCGGTGGAGTACCAAGGGCGACCCCGAGACGCCTCACTCGGGCACCCGAACGGGGTCACGGCTCCGGGAATGCAGAGGACCGAGGCACCTCCAGCCTCACTCTTCGGTGCGGTAGCACCGGGAGCACCGACAGCACCGGGAGCACCGACACCCCCGGCAGCCGCAGCAGCCCTGACCGGCGGCGACGGTAACCCCAGCTCCCGCCTCCCGAGCCGTGCGAGGCGAAGCGGCTCCCGCCGGGGGCGGCAAGCCCCACCCCTCGCGGGCGGGACACCTGCTCCCGCGCGCTCTGATTGGCTTGCGGTGATGTAATCGCGCGCACATACGGGTACTCCCCACTGCCCCCCGTGGGGCATGGGGGAGGTCGCGCGCCTCTCGCCCGCCCCGCGACCAATCGCCGTGCGGAGCGGCTCGGCGCGCGGGCTGGGCCGCGCTCTGCTGCCCCGCCGGACGCGCTTGATTGGCAGGGGTGACGGCCAATCAGAAGAAGGCACCCGCGGGTCGGTGCACGCCCCCCCGTCGAAGAAGCGGCCGGGGCGAGAGAGGCTGCGGGAGTGGCGGCGCTGGGAGCCAATGGCCTGCAGGCAAACCGCGCCGCCGGGAGGGAGGGGATGTGGCGGCGGGAGGGAGGCTGGGAGGGGCGAGGGCGCTCGCTGACAGCCGCTTCCGTCGGTCCTGCCCGAGGCTTCGAGGCCGGAAAAAAAAAAAGTGCGGAGAAAGACGGAGTCCGTGCTCCGTCGTCTTGATTGACGAGGGCCACAGCCAATAGTAACCAAAGCAGGCGGGGAAGACCCAATCAGAGAAAAGCTTTTGGGCTGGGCCTAGGTGTGAGCGGCGAACGCATCTACTAATGACAGCGAGGAAGGGCTGTGCCGACGGGGCCGGCGGCCAATGGTCGGTGGGATGGGGCGGGCGGGGCGAGCTTGGCCCCGCCCGGTTCTCCCGAGCACTGTGACGCGGGCGGGGGGACGGCGGCTCCAACATGTCCGCGCTGCTGGCGGCGCTCCGAGTGCGCGACCGGGCGGCGGCGG